>NC_029791.2:119529909-119541195 GCF_000816755.2 Arachis ipaensis | reverse complement strand
TAATAATAATAATAATAATAATAATAATAATAATAATAATAATGTGGAAAAGGAGAAGAAGAAAAAACGACGTTCCAATCGTCGTTCCAAACAAAACCCTACTTCCTCCTCAGGTGCACTCTTTCGCCTTTCGTTTTCTGCTTCAATCTCTTTACTTTTTATCAATTTTCACATTGAAGATAACATAGTTTCTATTCAGCGAACGAGATCTGTAGCGTATCGTCGGAATTCTTTGGTGACGGCACTGCGGCGCCTACTCCGACGGCTTCCCCAATGAAGCAGCAAGGTGACAATGCTCCTTACTGTTACGATCAGCAACACGATGATACAACTTTTGTTTCGATTCCGGCAGCGGCAGCCCCAATGCATATCAACGAGCAATCGCCGCCGCAATTCGTCGATGCGCAAACACAAGATTCATGGAATGGTTGGAACGGAGATTTGGTCCCTTCTCCCCCTCAGATAGGGTTTTGCCCCCAAAGGTGTTATTTTAGTCCACACTGGCCAATGGAAGCTGTTGAGATGGCACTTGAGGTTAGTTCGTTGCACTGGACTGAAAAATTGATCAAGATGCTACTGTTACTATGGAATTGAACTGTGCTTACTCAAATAGCTTATCTTTACTTTGCTTTTTTTTTTTTTTGGCAGAAGGGTGATGTTTTTAAAGCTTCCTTTCGAGTGAATGCTCACAACAGACTTGAGGTTTTCTATCATTCTAGTTAATTCAGTTTGAGCTTCCTGGTACTGTAATTGTAGTGATTATTAAAAACATTTGCTGCACATGTAGGCATACTGCAAAGTTGACGGATTGCCAACAGATGTACTCATTAGCGGAATTCCAGCCCAGAACAGAGCTGTAAGTCTGGGATTTTATGATGCTTTATATTTTAGATGTTTATTGTTTCTTTATGAAATCTTCTTGGGTGTTCAGCAGAATGATGGAGAATAAAACTAACACATTTATTTATTTATTAAAAAAAAAAAGAAAAAAGAAGAAAGTATTCATGTGCCCATATAAAAATTCAATAATATAAGGTAATGAGTTTGATTTTAATTTATTATTATGTATAAGCAATTTATGTTATTGTCTCTTACTATTTAACATTGAAGAATCTAAACACTGAGAATCATACTAAGCTGATGGTGGGAACAAGGATTTATGAAATACATTACATAGCATAACTATATGTAGTGTTAATTACATGGTCTTGGTGGGGCATATACTCCCAGCACATACAATCTAGGTGCATCCCTTCTTATGGACTTCTCTCTGTAATTTTGCATGTATATGATTTTCTTGTTGGCATTAGGATTAGGATGGAATTCTTTCATCTCCTTTGCTACTTATTTTTAGGGTCATTTATAAGCATGACTTTTTGATGGAGCTGGCAAGCTGCAGTGCTACTTCGTTAGTTGATACAGTAACAAAATTTGACTTACTGTGGCTTTTACATTTATCTAGAAGAGGTTAACGTTGACTGTGCTATGCAGGTGGAAGGTGACATTGTTGCTATTACAATGGATTCATTCTCATCGTGGACAAAAATGAAAGGATCTAACAGAACTTGCAACAATTATGCAACACCAGAAGATTGTAGTCTCCTCAGAGAAGCTGATGATGTGGCTGGCAATATCTATAAAGGAAAAGGCGAGTTAGATAAAGATAAAGATACCAATTATGACTCTGCTGATTGCAGAAACTGCCCTAGTCAAAACCAGGAGGATACTGAGGTCTATCCCAACCCTAATAAAAGTTGTCATTTTCCTGAAAAGAAGTATGCCTATGAAGATAGTGGTTCCCTGGGTCCAGTTTCACATTTAGATCCAGTTAGACCTGCCAATGAAAGTTTTGATGGGCAGAACAATGCTGCTTTTGAATCTTTGAATATGAGTTCTTGTAGCAAACAAATTGAAGTAATCAGTGCAGTGCAAAAGATGTGCTCCTTAGTTAATGCTTTCCCTTCCAAAAGACCAACTGCCAGGGTGGTTGCTATAATTGAGAAGTCTCCACGTCGAGAGCGCATTGTAGGTCAACTCAATGTGAAGCAGTGGATTTCTGTCAAGGGTGTAAGCAGAAAAGATGCAAAGAAAAATAAGAATCTGGTTTCTGATAATGAGTACATCCAGTTGACACCAATTGATCCAAAATTTCCTAAAATGATGCTTTTTGTTAGAGATTTGCCAGAACACATTAAGAAAAGACTACAAAGTGGTGATGTGACAACTGAAATGGATCTGATAGCAGCACAACTTTATGATTGGGGAGAAGAGAGTCTTTTTCCCAGAGCTCACATCTTGCATGTGTTTGGAAAAGGTAGCAAAGTTCAGACACATTTAGATGCAATTCTGTTTCAGAATACGATTTGTGAGTCTGAATTTTCACCTGAAGCTATGACTTGCCTACCATGTTTTCCATGGGAGGTGCCAGAAAAGGAATTGCAGAGTAGACTGGATCTTAGAAATCTGTGCATATTTACTATTGATCCTTCAACTGCCACTGATCTGGATGATGCACTGTCGATTGAGAAGTTACCTAATGGAAATTGTAGAGTAGGTGTCCACATTGCCGATGTATCATACTTTGTTTTACCAGGCACTGTCTTAGATGATGAGGCTCAGTTTAGGTCAACAACTGTCTATATGTTGCAAAAAAAGATACCAATGTTACCCGCATTATTTTCAGACAATATAGGCTCACTTAATCCTGGAGTGGATCGAGTGGCGGTTTCAATGCTCCTTGACATAAATCCTGCTGGGGATGTTGTGAACCGTTGGATTGGTCGTAGTGTTATCCAGTCTTGTTGTAAGCTTTCATACGAACTTGCTCAGGATATTATTGATGGGGCAGTTGATTTTGAAAGTTCAAACATCATAGGAGAGAGCTACCCAAAGGTGCATGGTCAATTTGGATGGCCTGACATTATTACTTCTGTGAAGAGCTTATGTGAAATTTCAAATGTTTTGAAACATAAGAGGTTCAATGATGGGGCTCTAAGGCTTGAAAATCCTAAAGTTGCTTTCCTGTTTGATGAGTATGGACTTCCTTATGACCTTATACTTTCTGAACGGAAAGAATCAAATTTTCTTGTTGAGGAATTTATGCTTTTGGCCAATACAACAGCAGCTGAAGTCATTTGTAGAGTTTATCCTGATAATGCATTATTGCGAAGGCATCCTGAACCTAATATGCGAAAACTGGGAGAGTTTGTGGCATTCTGTCAGAAGCATGGTTTAAAATTGGACACATCTTCGTCTGGCCAGTTCCATCGGTCACTAGATCTGATTAAGGAAAAGCTGAAGGATGACTCTGTGCTTTTTGATATTCTTATTTCCTATGCGACAAGACCAATGCAGTTGGCATGTTACTTCTGTAGTGGTCAGTTAAAGGAAAGGAAGCATGAGTGGGGTCATTATGCATTAGCTGTTCCTTTTTACACTCACTTTACATCACCACTGCGGCGGTATCCTGATATTGTTGTTCATAGGACACTACTTGCTGCTTTGGAGGCTGAGGAATTATATCTAAAGCATCGTAAGGCATTGCTAGTTAACAAGGAAGAGGAATTGCAGCGATGTTTCACAGGCATTATCTTTGATAAGAATGCTGCAGAATCTGTGGAAGGCAGGGAAGCTCTATCAGCTGCAGCTTCGAAACATGGAGTCCCATCCACGGAAGTACTTGCAGATGTTGCTACTTATTGCAATGAGAGAAAACTAGCCAGTCGAAATGTTAAAGATGCTTGTGATAAACTTTACATGTGGCATTTCTTGAAGAAGGAGGTAAAGTTGTTGCTGAATCATCCTCCTAATTTCTGTTATTCAATTGCAATTCTAGATTTAGATTATTTGATCATTTTTATTAATATATGAAGTTTATAGTAGCTAAGAACCTGATTTATTGTGTGCTAATTTTGCAATGATTATATTCTTTTCTTTTGTGCTTTATACTGTCACTGAGTTTTTTATAGTGACATTGGATTGCTTTTATAATCCTTTTAACGCCTTCTTCTTCTCCTTTTCCCCAACAACACTATTTGTGGTCGAGAAAGGTGGCATGGTTTCAGTTTATATTTGATATTGGGATCTGACTTAATGTGGCAATGATTTCTGAATTTAGAATGCCTTGTTTTAATTATACAGATTGTCTCCTACATATTGTTAAGAAGTGCTATGGTCCTAGGCAATTTTGTTATGTCATTCATGATGTTCTAAAGATTAAAGATTTGAAGTTATATTAACTAGTAACTGATTTTTGGGGCTATAAATCTCAATTCTTTCCAAACATTTCATAAACTACTGTTATTTATGAAACTCCTGTTTGTTATATTGAGAAGCTTTTTGTTGTTTATGCTGTGTTTTATTCATAAAATTTGATTCTGAATACTTTCTTCTATATTGCAGATCTTATTGTCTGAAGCAAGGGTTCTGGGACTGGGCCCAAGATTCATGTCAATCTATATTCAGAAGCTAGCCGTAAGTAACTTGCAACTCTATTTATTTCTGCTTTGCACATAGAGAAGCATTTTGGAAGAATAATCAAATTATCACTAGAATAACTGAAGGGCTTATACTTGCTAGTTCTATTTCAATTGATTCCCGGAGTATACCCCCCACCCCACCGCACAAGAAAAAGAAAGAACTTTTATCTCTTAGCAGCCAACTGTAGCATATAATTTTCAGTTTAGTTTATATAAGTAACTTCTAATTGCATTCATCTCTAGTTTCTGTTTAGTACAGGTGCCAGTAATTTTATTTTATTTTTTTTTAACTTTTTTTTTCTTATTATTTTCCCCTAAAGTGGAATGAACAGTCGGGTAAATGTTCTGATGGGGAAACAATTCCCATTTCTTAGACTAGTTTATTTGAGACGATTAGAAAAAGCTGATTAATTGTTCCTATTCCGTAGGCTTATTTGGAAGCTTATAATGGGCTAGAAGAATTACATTAGCTACAAAAACATTTTGATCTAATTGCCTAACCTGAAATCTTGACATGTATGTCTCTTTTATGTTTGGACAATGAACAATAAAGGGTTAGTCTTTCGGTGACATCATGATTTCGCTTTAGATGCCAAACTTAGAATTTACATGTCTAACCTTGAGTCTTGACATGCATCTTTTGTACATGAAATGATGATGCAATGTGGTGCCTTTCTGTTGCATTTTGCTTTGATTGTCTCATATGTATTCTCATGTTCAGATTGAGCAACGCATCTATTATGATGAAGTTGAAGGGTTATCAGTGGAGTGGCTCGAAGCAACATCATCGGTGGTGCTAAGTATGTCTGCTCATAGGCGTGCATTCCGGAGGGGTAGCCATAATAAATGGAGGGCGTTTGAAGAAGTTGCTTTCGTGGTTGATCCATATGACCTGAAAGTTGCATCGGACGGTTCTGATGGATGTGAGAACAGGGATCCCAATTCGAGGACCGAAATTGACCCTGCAGTTTTCCCTCTCACGGTACATCTTCTCTCAACAATTCCGGTGGTACTCCATGCTGTTGGTGGTGATGATGGACCCCTTGAAATTGGGGTGAGGCTGTACATGAGCTCGTATTACGGGTAACTTAGTAAGGATCCTGTTTGCAAAGAACAAGAAGTTACCTGGCGTTATTACTTTGCTCCATTGTAGATAAGTAGACTTTTCCACTTCTATATGAATATGCTTAAAAGGCCTTGCACTAAAATATGGGAGAGTTTGTTGTAGCCTATGTTTCTAACAGAAGCTTGCTGGAATTGGCCATTGTTTTTGTTGGCCTCTTCCATTGTATTATTCACTTGGTTAGCGCCACAAGGTTCTATTATGCCATTATATTGAGGCTGAGGACCTAATTTATACCTTTCTCCCTTTTTTTTTTTTTTGGACTTGCTCCCTTTTATTTTTTATTTTCCTTTTTGTTCCCCTTTGGGTCAACATAATCCCATCCTAGTTTTCCTTGGTTTGACAACAGCCCAATGTTATTTTTTGGTTTGGGTTGGCAGATGTTGTAATGTTTACTTTAGTTCTAAGAATCAAGATATCTCTGCATGTTTGTTTCTGATATTGGTAACTGATGCACCTTTCAGATGGAATAGTGACATTGCATTATTTTTCAAGACTACTAGCTGGAGTGTGATTTATTTTCGTTGTTGCTGTCTTCTTTTGGTTAAATCCTCTATATGTTAGGGTTATAAATGGTTTTGTGCAAAATATATTTTACTGATTATTTTTTGTCCGAACTGTTCACTATTTATTTTCCTTTCTTTTGGGTCATGCTCTTGGTTAAAGAATTTTTTGTTTGGGGCTATGTTGAACAATTTTTAATGAAGGGATTATACTAGGGCCGGTAATATAGACACACAAAAAAAGAGGGTGGGTAACAAATTTAAGAGAAAGAGAGAAAAGAAGAAAAGGGTGGGGGAGGAAGAGACTAAAGTTTCCTGCAAAAACAAAAAAGACAAGTTTTCTTGAATTGGCTTAGTTGAGTTTTGTGACAAATGATTAATTTAGTTTATCATTTACGTAATAATTGATGCTACCTAACCCTAAATGCAGCTACCTACTACAAAATTTTGAAACGGTATGTTAATACTAGTATAGGTTAACAAAAAACTATTATTGCGTGGAGTTAATATTTATATTTTAGCATCACATTTTATATCTTCTTTTGTGGAATTAAGAATTAGTTGCAACTTGCAAGAATATATTCTTCAAATTAATTGTAGAAGTAAAATAGTACAATATAGTATTTGCTAACAAGTGTCGTTAGGTTTTAAGGCATTGCTTAAGGTGAAAATTTTTATTTGGTAGAGGCTTACATGAAGTTTCTTTTTTTGTAAAATTGATGGTTCAAAATCGTATTTTTATTTTATTTTTCTCATGATAAATGGATTATAAGTATGTTAAAATTTCAACTTTAATTTTCTTATAAAAAATTTTCCATTACGCATTTTAACTGGTGTTTTTATAACCTGATGTAAGTACCCAACATATACCAGTACCGAATAATATTTGCTCATTACTTTTATAGTATTATTACGTGCTACACAGAAAATTTGAAACGCTAACTGTGCTCTTTACATAACAACCAAGGCATGAACAATCATGATTAATTTGCAGGACCTAATTTATTTAAGAATTCACAATCAGGAATCGACAACAGAAACATCAAGCATGTGGTGATTTGTACATTAATTGTCACTGTGGGGGGCCAAGTTTCTGATTCCTCCTCTAATTTATTTGCTAGGAACCTCTTAATTAGTGAAGGCCATATATTCCCCAATAATTATGTGATTTTCTTAGCTAATTGCTATACAAATAAAATAAACAATCTTGGCTCTTTGCGAGATGCAGAGAATCTCTATAGCTTACTAGGTATATTCAGACCACATATATTAATATCAACAGAGTTGACGGAAAAAATGGGGGGAAAAAAGTTATTTGAACCTTGAAATGTGTTCACAAAAATAGGTGATTTTGAAATATACAGTTATTAAAAATTCAATGGATCTTATTATGTATTAATTACTATTTTTGCTTTATAACAATAATGTTTAGGAGACAAAAAAAATCAGCTAAAACAGTCTAAACTTACCTTATTTAATATTTATTAATGTTAAGGAACACTGAAGTAATATTTTGAGAGCTGGACGCATGCTTCACAGAGAAAGATTGAGAGAAAGAGGTGGTTGATTGGATTCTTTGGGCAATTTGACTAGAAAAGAATAATCGTGTCTTTAATAATCAAGGCTCAGGAGTGGTGGAAATCATCAACAGGTCCTTTTCGCTATCCGATGAGTGGCTTGATGGTACTCCCTTTAGTTGTTGATGGCAATGTCGAAGATGACGAGGGAGTAATAGCTTTGTATTTAAGTTGTCTTATGTTTTTTGTCTCTGTTTGCTCCACCTTGTTGTGTTGAGCACTTTTTAATTCAAAAAAAATTATCATATTTAACACTTACTAATTGTAATAATAATTAAAATTACTAAATAAGATAAAGTTTAAACAATTTTCTCTCGAATATTATAATCCTATATGCTTTCATCATCTTCAAAGTCATGCTGATGTAGATGTTCATCACTAAAGCAATAATCGCTGTCTATTCTAGTAGAGGATATGGAAACCCTAATTGTTCATTATTAGTATAAGAAAAAGTATAGATAGACAATAAAAATATTAAACAATGTGAATAATAAATATATCGGATGTTCATTTCACTAGGTGTACAGATGGTTATTCTAATATTAAATTTTAGGTGGGTAATTTGGAGGTGTGTGTTTTTATTTGATTGGTGGTTGTTCATGTTGTTCAAGAAAGTCATTGGTTACTTAGCATAAGCCTTAGTATAATACACACCTTGCTCATGTTGCATGGAATCAAACAATGTCTTGAACATGTGGCAGTTTGTCTACAATGAGGTCAAGGGAAAAATAAATGAAAACATGCATGCAATTAAAGCATATAATATTCATCACCTACGATTACTCTATTATGTGTCCATTGATTGATGGAAGAAGGGTTAGCATGTTTAGCTATAATTAGTTTATTTTTCAAGAGTGCATATTTAATTTAATACTGGACTTACCTAATTTGGCTTGACCTAACTAGCTAGGGTGACTCACTTGTTTCATGCGTGCATGATGATGGATGGAATCAAAGTTTCTAATAATATGCATTTTTGCCAGATTATTAGTTTCTAGCTAGTTGCTACCCTTTGAAATTTCAAAAGAAAATAAAATGAAGACGGAAAATGCTACCTTTTTTATAATTAAAGAAAATGGCATGTGTGTCAATCTGTTATTTTAAACTTTAACACATATTAGGTAATGTTTTATACCATTTTCCAAAAAATTATATATATTTATATTTAATTGTGTTATGTATACACTAAAATCAGCTAAGAAATGGTAAAATATCGAAAAATGTTGCACTAAGGACTTGGTTTGTAAACCCTCTCTAAAACATTAAGAGGTTTTGGAATTTTTTAGTACAAAATCAAACTCCTCACTCTTTATTAGACACACTAATTCTTCTGTTACATACTTTTTTGTATATATAGATGACATTTTGATAATTGGGGATAATGCTCAAAAACTACATCATGTTATTGTGTAATTGAATTCAAATTTTTCGCTAAAAGATTTGGGTAAGTTTAATTATTTTCTTGGATTGGAAGCTATTCATACAGATGATCATCAGATTCTGTTGACACAATAGAAATATGCTACTGATTTATTAACTAAAACTAATATGCTAACTGCTAACATAGTTCCTATTCTTATGGTTTCCTCAAACAAATTGAGTAAAGATGACTATGATCCTTTTCATGACCTTAAGTAGTACAGGTCTATTTATTGCTGGAGTACTGCAATACTTAACTTTAATATAGAGAACACACTTCACATTTAGCATTCTGTTTTCAATTTACTCTGTTGCTCTAGATTCCTTCAATATTCACCTTCTTGATCTCCAAGAATTTCAGTTCTAAGAACTTTATAATTGAGTCAGCTCGTGAACTTTCATTGAGTCAAGCTTGAACTTACGAAATAGGCTCCATTGTTAATGAGTCGAGGCGTAAGTCAAGCTTAATTTTCATGAACTGAGCTTGAGCTTGGTCTAGGTTGACTCAGCTCGACTCATTTCTAACCCTATGCGTTATCAGTGTAAAGCACTTTTATATGTACATCCAATAATTAAGTAACACCACATCATTAAAAATAACAACTATTTTTATTGACTACATGGATAGTCATATAAAAAAACAGATATGATTACACAATTGTAAAAATTTATACTGTTAATATATGAAAGTTAAACTCTTTAAAATTATTAAGAATAAATACTACTTTTATGTTAAATAGACATTGAAAATAAAAAAATACTTAATTCAACAAAAGCTGATGAATTAAGATGGATTACCCAAACGGTTTCCCCAACCCGACAGGTTAAGGACTAATCCGTCGCGGATTTGAGCTCAATTTAAGGGTCTGCCGCTGGCCAATGAGTTGTTGCATGCACAAGGCGGGGTTCGATGAATTAAGATGGATGGTAGTAGTAGTAGAAAAGCACCTTTTTCCCCTTTAGCTGGGAGAATTTAAGAATTTTTCGAGATTTGATAAAACGATGAAGGAAAGTAACAGATTTTAATGTTTACTCACATTGTTAAGAAAATATCTTATGATGAGAAAATTTGAACTTCAACTTTAACTTCAATTCGACAGCATCATCTCTTAAAATCTTAACAATGTTAATGAAAATCTTCAAAGGATTTGGATTCCTTATTTTCGTTTATCTTATTTTGTGATGTGACATTTAAGATCTATAGGTCACTTGACAATTTAAGAAATAAAATCTTGTGACTTACTATTTTATTCTTCTTTATTCATGCATTACATATATATTCACTCCTGTTTTATTATAATAGATCAATAGTAACCTAACATTTCCACAAAGAAACTCTAAATTCAAATGCTAGGTAGACAAAAAAAAAAGGATCCCGCTAGGGAGACAATAGATTATTTGTACAATGTGTACAATGGACTATTAAGTTATAAAATGAACATCCCCATACTATCTAGAATAACCATCCGAGTACTAGCGATAATAAACATCTTTCCAAAAATTTAAACTGATTTTGGAGTTCACCAAGGTTCGAACTCTTAACTTTTCAAATCTAACACTCTAATACCATGCATGATACCACTCATCCCAAAAGTTTCAGCTGATGGAAAAAGGTAACATTAATGATTATATCTCTAATACTCTCTAAATCTCCATTGTACACATTGTATAAATATTCTATTGGCTCCTCATACTTTCCCAAAAAAAAAAACAGTCAGAACTTGTCTTATTTAGCATTTATTAATTATCGTAATAATTAATGAATGCTAAATAAGACAAGTTATGATTGTTTTTGGCTGATTTTCTTTGGTTACCAAACATTTCCGTTAAATTAACTATCTCTATATTCTCAAAATCTCAAATAACTGTTAATATATATTTGNTATTATTGGTAAAACTCTACTTTTAATTTATTTAATTTTTTTCGTGAGCAAAATTCATCTCATATTATGGTTGGAAAAAATTGATATGACATTTTAACAAACCCTAATTAGTGACACAAGTAATTTTAGTTGCCGCCCTAATTAACAATGGGATTAAGTGTTATGACTCTCAAATGGGGAACTTGCCTCAAAAAGAAGGGACTGCCTCGCTGTCTTGCCTTTGAGGAACATGTCGGCCATTTCACTAAGTAATTAATAATTAATTACTACTATTTTTTTTTTCATTTCAATTAAAATTATGTC
>NC_029791.2:119526077-119529878 GCF_000816755.2 Arachis ipaensis | reverse complement strand
AGCTATATTTATATATATATTGATTTAATTATATATAGCACTCTCTTATTATGGGTTGTGCTCAATTATTTAATGGCGTGCGCATGGCAATCTACGACAAATGGTTTTATAAACTTCTTATTCGAATAAACCAAAGAAATCAGTGTCATTTTCTGACATGATTTTGTTTTAGTATTATAGGAGTAACATATAATTTATGACTTTTCTTTGGTTCACATGTTTGCCGCCCTGAAACATGATATCTATCTTGGGAAGTTTACTGCTCATAAATTGTAATAATAATTGTTACATATATAATTATTTTATTACTTGGTGCTTGAAATTAAATGTCTTAAATATTTTTGACATTTTGCTTTGTGTAACTAAGTTTAGGGCTGCAATTCATACCGCGAGTATCTAATTCGGTTCAATCTGTTCGGATAGGGTAGACTATTCGACCCGCTGCGGGTAGAGTAGAATAGGTATGCCTGCATACCCTATCCTACCCCACCCACACTTCATATATAACACATATTTTATAAAAATTAAGTATATAGTAAAAAAAGTGAGAGTTGAACCTATAACTTTCTTTATGTAATGACTTACAATAAGTGAACAACTACTAAATTAGTTAGTTAATTTAATAATTTAAAATATTAGTTTTTTATTTTTTATGTTATTAATAGGTATAAAATTTGAAATGATTGAATTTTATATTTACTTTGAAAAAAATTGATATTTCTGCGGGTAGGGTAGGATAGGGTAGGATTTAGAACTTTAGGGTGCGGGTAAGGTTAGGGTTGAGAGATTTTCAACCCGCAGGTAGAATAGGGTAGAATTTTAATAAAATTTTCAACCCGCAAATAAAATTAGAGTAGAATTCAAATCCTACCCTACCCTACCCATTACCAGCCTAACTAAGATGTGAAATTAGATGTCTAACAAAGGCTTGGCATCATATTTTATATCAAAATTAAATGCTGGAAAACAGACTTAAAACTTTAGAAGAACTAATTAACTATATCTTAACATGTGTAAACCTTTAGAAAAATTTCAGAAGCCTCAGATATCTTCTATACTTTAGAAGAACCAATATCATATTATTTTATATTAATGTTTGGCTAAGAATTTCACTTAATTGGTAATTAATATGAGAAGTATGACAACTCCTTAGGTACGTAGAAAGGCAATGTATACCATACGAAGCCTCATTAGTGTTTAAATTAACATACATAATTCACGGGTGCTTTTTCATTGTATTTCAAGACGATGATTAGGTATATATTGCTTTTTTTTTTTAATATACAAATTTGTAGAGTTGGGTATATGGGTTGTAATCCATGGGACAAATTATTTAGACAGCAATCAGAACTATTTAAAAGAAAAGTCTAGGTGGCAACAACTTTATTAAATTCTGACCAGCATATAACCAGCAAAAGAAAAGTGAGAAATTCCACACTATTGAATGAAATTTCACACCATCAAAAATATCATTAATAGTTAGTTGATGACTACAAATTACAAAAGTTGATGACCCCTTAACACTCCTCCTATTTAAATTTGCCACTCTTTTATCTGCATTTTTAGCAATTTTTTTAATTCACACATTTAACGACTTACCGGCTAATCCATTCAAAATTAACTGTCAAATTTAACCAGATTACTAGTATAAAATGAATGTTAAAATACAAAATATATATTGAAAATGAGTTAAATAATACATGTATTTATATACAAATACATGGTGGCTAATTTGGTTACTGATTTTTTGTGTGCACATAATATTTTTGTATTTGTGACTTTGATAAAAACTTAATTACAAAATTTAATATATATAATATAAAGATCTAATTTTAAAAAATATAAAAATTTAATTAAAAAAATTCAATAAAATTATAAACACCAACAAAATAATTAAATTTTAATTAAACTCTAAATTAAGTCGAAGTAATTATTGTATCTAAGTATCTAACTAGTGGTGGCGTTATTATTAATTAATTATTGTTGGTGTGATTCACGCCATGCTCTCCCTGGCGTGGCTGATCATTATTTAAAACCGAAAATGAGAGTTTATGATAATGAAAACGCTATCAAAACTATATGTGCCCTTAGAGGTAGACACACTTAATTTATGTTTTTTCATGGGAACAACTAAAACCTATGATCATGAATTCATCATCATCCAGTGGCTATTATATTGTGAACGCGAATCTTTAAGCAGATAAATTTATTAGCGAAGGGTCATTCTAATTGAATTACACTTCTCCATTTAAAAATTAGAGCTGTAACAATCAGTATAAGATTCTTCATCTAACACATACACCTCTTCGTTCAATTAAAAACTCATGGTTTGAAGAAAAATCCCAACCATAACGGTACGGTCATCATGGGATACCCACAAAGGAAACAATGCAAAGTAATCACTCGACTTTTTTCAACCTTTTTTAATTAAGTATGGTTAGAGAATGAAATTGGTATATGCAAGGAATTCTAATATTTAAATTAGCAAGAATTTAAAATAGATTTATAAGTTAAGGTGAAAATTCAGGTGCAGTCAATTTCATATGAAGTTAATAGTTGAGAGTCGTTAGATGAAAATTTAGCTAATCAAATCATCTCACGAAATCAAACATCTATAACTAAAGAATTTTGAGTTGGATCCTTGTTGTTTTTTCAAAAAAAATTAAAAATAACATAGACAAGTAAAAAGAAGAAGAAAAGTCTATACAAAAAATTTAAATAAATCTAAAATAAATTCTTATTTAAAAAGGTATGTTAAAGATAAAATTATTTATGTATATTTTTTTTAGTTGCTTCACAGTATTTCTTAATTTGACAGACTAAAGACTAATCTGTTGCGGATCTGAGCTCCATTTAAGGATTTGTCGCTAGTTAATGAGTTGCATGCACAAAGCGAGATACAAACTCCCGACACTTGTTTAAGCAGACGAGTGAGCTGACCACTCAATTAACTCAAATTAATTCATAGATCAAAATTTAAATTTTTATGTATATCATTTTATCAAATTAAATTAAAAAAAAAATTTGATGACAAGTATAATCATCTTTGAATCCAAAGAAATTAAGCTTACAATTACAATCAATTAAAATTAAAACTAAACGCATAGCATTAGAATGGCATCCATGTTGCGTCACATTATATTAAAACAAAATTGTAAGTATATATAAGTGAGCTCGCCATATTATTTATGATATTTGTTCTAGTGGTAACTTTAGATTTAGACTATAAAAAGAAGTTGAGTATCATCGGATTTATTATCAAAAAATTAAATGAAATTTGATAATATATTTGTTATTGTTAAATTGTATGTCGGTATTTATCTGACAAAATAAATTATATCGATAACATATTATTGTCGGATTTTTTTCATCCGACAATAATTTCTGTCAGATTTAACGATAGAATATAGTTAAAAAGTAGATGAAATATGTTGAATGTTACTGTCGAAAAGTTTCCAACGGTAACATTAAGGTTATTTGATATGTCTTTGCGCCATTTTACCGTCGGATTAATTCAACGGAAATATTTTTTATTTTATTTTTTTAAATTGACTGAGCTACTACCATCGGTGTATTCCAACGATAATTCTGTCGGAAGTCTTTTTTATTTTTTACAAATTTTTTCATCCATCTGTAACGTACCCTGATAATTAATCATTGAAACAATGTTTTAAACCTGTAATGAAATATCAAACATATAAATTAAGAATACGGAATGATGGTAATTGAAATATCTAAAACGATGCTAATTATATTACGTTCTTCTCAAAGGTTGGTAAAAAAATACATATCATAGACTAT
>NC_029791.2:119518526-119526043 GCF_000816755.2 Arachis ipaensis | reverse complement strand
CTTCCGATGTAGTTTTCTGATTATCGAACTCGACTTCCTCATTTTCGTTGCCATCGACCCCCCTTCTTCACGAACATCGTCGTCCTATAGTTGTAGTGTGTCGGCATGTAGAACAAGGTTAATGATGTCATCATCCATTACGACTGACCTAAGGGTGATTGGCTTACCGGTATTAACCACCGCTTTCGAAGGAGTTGGGTCATCAATCTGATAAAGTTCCTAATTCTCTGTCCTACCATCAGATTCGATGCGGTCTTATGGCTTAGTCTTAACCACAACCACCTAACTAGACTTGCATGATCCTGAATAAGGCAAATAGTACACCTGTCGTGTATTTTGAGGTAGAATAAAAGGATTGTAGTGCCTATATTTTCTAGTTACATTAACTTCAGTGATATCGTAGTCCTTGTACTTTTGTGTTCCTTGTTGAGAACTTGAGTCATACCATTCACATTTAAACACGCACACCTTGTACGTAGTGCGACAGAAATACTTTATTTCAATTATGTTGTGCAACACACCAAATCAATCAGAATGACCCTGCCTGAATCCCACGAACCCAAACTCCAGTGTTATCTATTTTCTTTCCAATTAACCACCGTAAAGAATAGAACAGATATCCGTTAACATTGTATATCAGGTAGCTAGTGCCCTTGTTCATTGGGTCTAAACTAAGTGCAACTAGTTCCGAATCTATTGTGTCAGTTAGATGCATGCTGACGTATTCTATGAACCAACGTGAAAAATTGTTCAATGAAGTATCAGGATTTACCTCTTGGAATAACTTATGTGATAGAATAGGAGTTGGAAGTTTTGATTATATTAAGAAGTTAGTATCTTACAGATTGCAGTATTTACAAAGACTTAAAAAACTCAAATGAGGTATGGTAAAATTTGGTCACAGTTAAGCAACACATGCAGGTGACCAGGTGTACGACATCGATTTCCTTCAAGGTAGACTAGTTAATTCCTTACTCATCCACTTCTTCGTGTTCCGTCCACATCCAATACCCATCCTTAAACCCGTTACGGTAGAGGTGAAGCGTTATATCCGCAAGTCCTAACCACTTAGTCAACCGCCACTTTTCACACGGACACCTAAAAATCCCTTCAGACATAAACAGTTCTATGCTAAAGACATGCGCAACAAACGCGTCAACCCCTTCAAAGAATTCAGGTTTTAAACCCTCCATCCACCGTTATTCCTATCATACATCCATAGAAGATGGTTTAGAATCATATTGACACACCCCCTAGAATTCAACGAACAACACAAATTATTATATTTTTAGAATTTTTGACAGAATATACCCTATAATTAGAATCTTTCGCCAAATACAATGATCATTTTCTGACAAACTAAACATATTCTAAAACAAATTAAACAAAATTTCAGCAGAACTTTTCCTTGATTCAGAGTAAACAACTACAGGCATAAATTAAAACAAACACGAACTCAATAACATATTAAATCCTAACCATTCTAGTGCGCAATCCCTTATAACTCCAAAATTTTCCAGCAAACAAGGGTTTTGAGAAGGCGCCTCTACGCGACCTTCTCCCACTTTTGTCCAAAAAATGCTATCCTAGAAAAAATAAGTCCAACATTAAACTTAAACAATCGATTATAGTTAGAGATAGAAAGCCTACCTAAAACATGGATGCACGGAATACGGAAGAAGCGAAATCCAATTGATCTCAGAAAAATAACACCCTCCTAATAAAAAAAAAAGCTTATTAAACTCACAAAGTGAAACTAATTAATTCAACAAACTACACAGAGTCTCGAACAATATCGATCACTCTTAATCTCACTCTATTTAACAATTTAACAAACTACACAAAGTCTTTCAACAATGTCGAGCACTCTTAATCTCACCCTACTTAACCTACCTTACTTAATTTAATTTCTATTTACATCAAATTAACATAAGAAATCATAATCATAGACTTTATTATCCTAATTTAATCAATAATTTCATAATAAAATACATAACAAAATCCTAATCTCACAGAAAAAATCTAAAAAAAACTAAAAATCCTAAACCAAATCCTAACCACAAACTTCATTACCCTAATTTAATCAATAATTTAGTAAAATACCTAACACAACCCTAAACTCACAAAAAATATGAAAAATCCTAAAAAAACTATACCAAATCCTAATCACAAACTTCGTTACACTAATTTAATCAATAATTTCATAAAATACTTAACAAAAAATCCTAAACCCACGTAAAAATCTTAAAAGAAATAAAAACTATACCAAATGGTGGCTGCAGGATGCTGGAGGCGTGGTGGTAATAAGAAGCGACAGTGACAAACGTCACTATCACTGATGGCAGTGACTAGAAAAATAGCGGCGACATTCCCGATGGCTCCAGCGGTGACCGATAGCTCTAACAGCGAGAACGTCTAGCGACAGCGGCAGCAAAGGCTCCAGTGGGTGGCGGTGACGCCGTCAGCTTCTCCACCGACAAGAGACCACGAGAGAAGAGAGAGAAAAGGGGAAAGAGAGAGTGAACTTACAGAAGTGAGGGAGATGGTGTTCACGTTTGAATTTTACCCCAATATTAGTATTGGATTTACCGGCAGAATGTTTTGCCGGTATATTGCAGAAATGCAGTATTTCACTAAAGCGAGTTACCATCGGTAAAATCTGACAGTAAATCCGCTGGTAAAGTTGGCGCCATTAAAATAATATTTCGCGCCACTTATCACTGACGGGTTTAGAGTCGAAACATAAAATCCGACTGTAAACAATTCCTAGAAACAAATCTACCTTGTATTCGACGTAAAAAATTACGCTAAATTCAACGGTAATTAATGCTGTTAAATTTGACGATAAATCTGACGATACTCAATATTTTTGTTATAATGTTAAAACAAGACATCGACCCATATGAGCATCTTTTCAAACCTTTCAAGCTCAGACTAATTACCCAGTTTTTATATTATACACATCAATTTGATTTATATCTTTTATATTATTAAATTTTGGTAAAATCCTAAAAGTAAAAATATTATTATCATATTTAGAATCAATTTTTTTATTCAATAATCAGTTAATTAATTTGTTTTTAATTTTTTCTTTCCCTTCTTCTTGATTAACTTTTATCCATCTACTATTTTATTAACTTATTACCGATTATAAAAATGTTAATTTTATAATAAAAATTTAGTTAACATATACTCTTAAATTTTGTTTAGTTAATTTTTTTAAATTTTAAGATTCAGACATAAATATACAAATAGACATGGATATAAAAAAAATAGTTTAATAATAGACTTGTTTAGTTATCAAGGGCTTTTTTATATAAATAAATATTTAAAAAACATTAATTCCGAAAATACGCACCGCATCAATTTATTCCACAAATACGCAGGGCCAACTCAAGGCTGGCGCCTGCGAAATGGAGTTTCAAGTCAAGACAGATGTGGTGCCCGCGAAATGGGCCTGACAGCACCAGGTTCACCTCTGGAGCGGCGCCCACGAAATAGTAGCGTAGCTATTTAGTGGCTGGCGTCCACGAAATGAGGATACAGGGGACGGTCACATGGCACTTAACATTATTTTCAATCCCATGAGTTTTTTTCTTGTGTTTTTACTAGTGTTTCTCTTTTATTCTCTTAATGAAATTTTTGTAAGATCATGGGATAGTATTCCAAAATCTTATATTGATATGATTGAATTGGCTCTGAATTTGGAGTACTTGGAAGCTGAATTTCTTTTGTATAGAACCGAGAGTTATTTTTTAACTATCAGTCAGCCAACTAGATAAGTAAAAATTAAAGGTTTGCATTTTGAATTTTTATAATAGGGAAGGAAAGAGAAAATTAAAAAAAAAAATCTAATTTTAATTTAGATATATAAAATTAATTTGTTCTCAATCTTTTCTTATTAATATATCAGAAAAATTTAATTCATTATTTTGTATAGATTGTGATTATTGTGTCTTTATTATTGTGAGTATTGCAATCATTCTAAGAGAAAAACATATTTAAATTTATAAATTAAAAAATTTTGCAAAACAAAAAAAAACTATCGTAAACATATGGTTAAAATTTGTTCATACAGTAAAGAGGAAAACATTCTTGACTCAATTATCAATTATTATAAAATACTACTTGAGAGTAATTAAAGTAGAAAAAATCTTAGGATAGAACTAGTATTTTTATTAAAATTTAGTCAATATTTAATTATAAAAAAATGTATAATCTCATATTATTAAATATAATTTTATATTATTAAAAATATTAATGATAATTAATTGATAATTACAAATTATAAAATATGTTTGACGTCTTAGTTAATATGAAAGTACTTAATTTAAGTTTGGTTGCAGGGCCGTAAAGAGCACGGTGAGAGGATTTCCAAGGCCATTGCTAAATATAAGTTCAGAAATATTTGAACAAATAATAAATAATGCCTTTGGTAAAAGACTGAAGCCACCATTTGATCCCTATGCTAATGACTTAAACTATTTAATTGCATCTTATGTGATTCCTTATGTTGGTCTCAATGGCTATGTTGGTGCCAACCCACTTGAGGTGCTCCACTTCGTGCGCGCCAGGCTTGGAACGAGGTATTTTGCGGACGCCAGCCACTAAATGGCTGTGCTACCATTTCGTAGGCGCCGCTTCAGAGGTAAACCTGGTGTTGTCAGGCCCATTTTACGGGCACCACACCTGTCTTTACTTGGAATTCTATTTCGCAGGCACTAGCCTTAAGTTGGTCCTGCGTATTTGTGGAATAAATTGATGCGGTGCGTATTTTCGGAATTAATGTTTTTTGAATATTTATTTATATAAAAAAGCCGTTATTAAGATACCAACTAAAAAGTACAATGCAAATACTATTTGTACAAAAAATTAGTTTTGCCCATTTTTCTTTTTTTATTTTTCTTTTTCGGCAATAGAAAATTAAGTGAAACAAACCAATTTTATCTTCCTTCTTTTTATTCAACATAAAGCAATCAATCCAAAATATAAAAGAATCAATCATCAAATCTAATTGAAGATTCAATAATATTTTTCATCAATGCAAGTATTCATATTTTTCTCTTTTGAAAATCAAATTATAATAATCAATAGTTTAGAATTCTAATTTTTTTTCCTTTTCATAAAATCAGAAACCCGAATTTCATAAATCCAATAGCTTAGAAATATATCTTTTTATACGGAGAGAGAGAAAAAGAAAGAGAAAAGATACATGAAGAGAAAAACTGGGCTTCATGAATTTCATCATGATGGAGTTCTAATCGTTCTAACTGAAGCCATGGAAAGAGTAGCTTACGTGCTTGCAATGTCAAAGAAAAATGAGGAATAGAATAGGCACTAGAAAGAGTAAGACTAAAGAGGAAAAGTGAGAGAAATTAAGTTAAAATTAAGAAGGTTAAAATTAGAAATGTGAAAAAAAAAATATAGACAAAATTCGATCCGATTTTAATTCAATTTATTTTAGGTCGAGCCAAGATAGGGTTGATTTTTTTGGTTATGGAAGAGGTGAAGGTGTTGTGCTGGATTATGGATGATGGAGGTGCTACACCAATTTGTGGGGCAGTTTTTTGCTCAGATTTGGTGTTAAGAAATCGGACCATTCGAATTCTTTGTTTTTAAGTTTTTGGAAGCGAATCGGAGGGTCCGTTTTGCATGGAAGGAGGATCTAAAATTCACATAAAATAAATCGGACCCTGCGATTTCTCCATAATCAAAATTTTTTTTGACGATTTACATGAAATCGGATGGTCCGTTTTTTCTGTTAATTTGCTTTTTGAATTAAGTTCAAGAAATCGTTAGGTCCTAGTTGTGCCTGACACCACACCAATGTTAAGCACCACTCCTCCCCATATTCAAGTCCAACACCAGCTTTACCTCCATAATCAAATTAAAAAGCGTCAAGATAGATTCGGTGTCCTTTTAGAGCAAAGTTTGAGTCTAACTAAATTCGTCTTCGACCTGTTCTATAAATATTTCTAGACAAAATTGTTATAAAAGTTCGTTAGTATTTATGTTCAGCTTTTCGGGTCTAAAATTTTTTAAAAAACATTAAATACATGTTTTTTGTGTCAGGTTGTCTAAAAAATTTTGTATCTCAATAACTAAATAATGAATATATATGTGTCACCATATTTATATTTCTAATAGATATAGACATAAAATAAATACTATTTTAAGACATATGATAAAGTTATCAATTAAAATAGTTTTTATTTAAATTTTCAATGGTTTATTGTGTATATATTAAAATAAATTATTTAAAAAATTTATTACTAACAATTTTAATTTATATTTTAAAGCACATATTAACTAAATTTTTATAATAATTTAATTTTATATATATAATGTTGTTTAAATTAATCAACAAAATAGTCAGTATTTGTAAAGAAAATTCAAACAAATCATTAATTTTGACAGAGGTCTATACTATTTTAAATTTTATTTAGAGAGAAAACACACATCCCTAAAATGAAACAGTATCTCCACATGGACCAATAAATTACGAGCAGACATTCCAAGCATGACGACAAAGGACCAAAGAGAATCTTCATCCAATCATATGTTGCCAGGTATTGCAGTGACGATTGAAATGAGGTGGCATGCAACCCAGTGGCCGGTGTTACGATCCCATTAACCAATGAGATTTATTAAGATACATATTAAAATCATTAATCTTATAAAATTATATAAAATTAAAATTTTAATATATTTTAAGATATATATTAACTAAATCCATCCACAAAATCAATCCTATAGCCATAGCACAGTGACCAGTTTTTTTAAACATTTCATTTTGAGAATATCTAGAATTTTAGAAATAATGTGTGTATAAATTTTACAAATATATATGATTATATTTTATAATTTTATTATCTTTATCATTTATGCATGTCTTTTTCGTAATGCATTATCGTATGTGGTTAAAGCTAATTAAGGTAATTAAACTTTTGAACAAAACGGAGCTTTCATTTTGATGATTTCTATGCGATATTTTAGAAGAATGCATATTTATCAATGAAATTCACCAGACTATAACATTTTTCCTTTTTTTTTTCTCCTGGATTTTGCATTCAATTGCTCCTTGATTTTCAAAATTATGCTTGTTCTCACCCACTTTTGAAATAGTTTATCATGCCCTAGTCTAAAAACACTGTATATATAGATTATAGATATACACATTGAGAACAGTTTCCTTGTTAATGATCGGCACATGCAAGAACAGTAGAGCCATTAAGGGTTTCTTTTCTTTGTTTAAAATATGAATTTGAAGTCTATATCTTCAAATATTTCATCTAAAATTACTCTTTGCATGCATCTTTGTATATATTTGTTGCCACGATATTATTTGATAAATCAAAGTCTAATTTATCTTCAAAGTCTAATTAAATACACTATAAGATAGGAGTGCTTAACCACACAACCACTTGATATTTGTATCATACCGCCACCCTAAATAGGGATGCCAATTGAGTATAAGACTAGTATAAAATATGTAACTTAGTTATTAGTAAGAAAAA
>NC_029791.2:119507406-119518442 GCF_000816755.2 Arachis ipaensis | reverse complement strand
AAAATGACTATATTAAAAGTAGTTTATAAATAAATTATTTTGTATTTGAATTTTTAGTTCTAAAAGTACTTATTTTATAAAAATATAGTAAAAAGTAGTAGTATTATGAGATAAGTCTTTTTTTAACTTCTCTATAAGCTCTTAAATACTAGGGCTGGCAAACCCTACCCGCGGATTGAAAATTTTATTAAAACTCTACCCTATCCTACCCACGGGTTGAGAATCTCTTAACCATAACCCTACCCGCACCCTAAAATTCTAAACCCTACCCTACCCTACCCTACCTGCAGAAATATCAAATTTTTTCGAAGTAAATATAAAATTCAATCATTTAGAATTTTATACATATTAATAACATAAAAAATAAAAAATTAATGCTCTAAATTACTAAATTAACTAACTAGTTTAGTGGTTGTTCACTTATTGTAAGTCATTATATAAGGGAAGTTGTGGGTTTAACTCTCACTTCCTTCACTATATACCTAATTTTTAAAAAATATGTCTTATATATAAGGTCCGGGTAGGGTAGGGTAGGGTACACCCTAAATCCGTACCCTACCCTACCCGCAGAAATATCCGGACCGTATTCTACCCTACCCAAACGGGTTGGACCGAGTTGGGTACCCGCGAGTAGGGTATGAATTGCCAGCCCTATAAATAGCTTCTTAAAAAGTCGTAATTTAGTTTTAAAAATTGCACTAGACATTAATACTACTACTTTTCATAAGTTAAAAGCTAAAAAAAAAAGTTACTTTTTGAAACTTCCCAAACCACCCTATATATAGTTATCAATTCATATCAACCAATTTAATGATTCAATTACTCAATAATACAAAGTGTACTTTCATTTGTTATTTTAACTTTGCTTTCTGCTATAGTAAACTTACTTCTGCTTGTTCTTGTTTGCAAGAATTTTCGTCATCAATTCTTGATTTCTGGTACCTAACAAGATAAATAAGGCAGAGCATAAAAGAGTGAGAAAAAATAAAGACAAGAATGGCCGATAATGAGGCTAAGAAAAAAAGCAAAGTGAAATTGTTATCCCTAACCCTAATAAATTTCTTTTGAGTTCACATAGCACATGATTGCTACAAAAGACTGAAGAGATGTTTGCATGTGTTACGGTTTATTTTAATTGAGTATAAATTCAATTTGTATTTGATTTTCCCAAAATCAAATAATTATATAAAATTTATCTTTCTCCTTATAAAAGTTTCTTTGTATAGTGATTTTTTCAATAATTTTTTTTAAAATAATTATTAATGTATCTGATAGGATAGCCTGGCTTGTAATTCTATTAGTTTGTTAAAGTTTAAACTTTTGTGCCTTCATCATGGCTTCCTCAACCATTATTGTTGTATATCGCTAGTCAGCTTAAGCACAAGCCTTGAACATAAATATAGTTAATAACTATTATTTACCCAACATCAAATCAGCCACTACAAAGTCGGTTCGCGCCACGACTTGCTCTAAGGAAGTCGGGAACGAGGGTTAGCTGGTAGATAAGCACTCATTTGAATGAGTAACTGCCCCTAGAATCTCTCTAACCACTTCCACGAGCCATATCTTAACTTTCCTAAGATAAAGGGACAGTTAACACCCTAGAAAAGTGGCACTACTCCAACGGTGGTTATGGGTTCACCACTATAAATACACTGACACTTCTCAGGTATCTCTAAGTCCCAATACTCTCTAGATCTGCTAACACTCTTGCTGACTTAGGCATCGGAGTGTCTTTGCAGGTACCACCCCCCATTCATTCATACTCACAAGTCGGACGGAGGCTCCCAAGGCGCGGACTCTCTCAAAGGCTTCCTCCCTCAGACGATTGGGCCAACCGACGCCATCCAGCCCATTAATCTCCGGTTACCTACCGTAACATTGGCGCCGTTGCCGGGGACCCGAGAGATCAACCAGTGATGGTGGACAGATCCCCTGAAGAAGGACATGTGGAAACAGATTCTGAACAAGAGAATCTGGACATTGGAAAAAACAACGCAGACATGGCCTTCCATCAGGGCACCAGCGACCACCATAGAGAGGGTACCTCCGGAGTAAAAACCCCGAAGGTAAATTCCTCAGAAGGGCGTGAATCAGAGAAAGATGGACAATCCCATGCAACTGAACTCATGGGATTAGTTCACGTCCACCAAAACCGCCTGGAACAGTTAGAGCAGGAACGGGAGCGACAAAGGGAGATCGAAAAGAACCTAAAAGAGGAGATGGAACGACGAAAAGAGTTAGAAAGAAAACTCTTGAAGTTGGAATCCTCCCTCAAAGCTCGAAACTCCCGTGACGAGCGAGAAGAAACACCCCTAGGAGGAGAAGATCCCTTTAGCGAGGACATAATGAGGGCAAAAGTTCCAAGGAACTTCAAAAGCCCCGATATGGACCCCTATGATGGAACCACAGATCCGAAACATCACCTAAGCAATTTCAAAAGTCGGATGTATCTGGCTGATGCTTCTGATGCAACACGCTGCAAAGCCTTCCCGACTACTCTGTCGAAAGCAGCGATGAAGTGGTTCGAGGGCCTCCCCCCAAGGTCAATCACCAGTTTTGAAGACCTCTCAAGGAAGTTCTTAATGAAGTTCTCTATCCAGAAAGACAAAGTGAAACATGCGCCAAGCCTCCTGGGAATAAAACAGGAGGTCGGAGAATCCCTACGAGCCTATATGGAAAGGTTCAACAAAGCATGTTTGGAGATTCAAGACCTGCCCACCGAAGCAGTAATAATGGGATTAGTCAATGGGCTTAGAGAATGTCCCTTCTCACAGTCCATATCCAAAAGACACCCTATCTCCTTGAGTGATGTATAAGAAATAGCTGAAAAGTACATCAACATGGAAGAAAATGCTAAGCTGAGAGACCTGAGTTGGTGAACAGGACACCCTCCCTCAACAAAGGAGAGGGAGAGGGAAGCCAAGAAGAAGGAAGAACTCGGTCTCGATAGACCAAGGAAATATCACTCTTATACTCCTCTAAAAGTCTCTATAGTAGACGTATACAGAGAGATTTGCAATACTGAGAGGCTGCCACCCCCCAGACCCATTAAAAATAAAAAAGGGGGGAACCGCAGCGACTACTGTGAGTACCATAAAGTATATGGTCACTCCACAAGCGACTGTTACGACCTTAAAAATGTGATAGAAAAGCTGGCTAGAGAGGGTCGGCTTGACAAATATCTCATAGAGAGGTCGGATGGTCATGGAAAAAGGAAGCGAGATGACGCGGAAAGAAGAGACCCGCCACCACAAACCCCCGAGAGACATATACATATGATCTCAGGAGGATTTGCAGGAGGGGGCCTCACCAAATCCTCTCGCAAGAGGCATCTCAAGAGAGTCTACCAGGTAGGAGGAGAGTCATCCGATCTCCCTACCATCTCATTCACAAAAGAAGATGGGCAAGGAATAATCCCTGGACATGATGATCCAGTGGTCATAACTATGATCCTAGCAAATGCCCATCTCCACAGAACCCTAATAGACCAAGGAAGCTCGGCGGACATCCTTTTTAAGCCCGCTTTCGACAAACTAGGGTTGGATGAGAAAGAACTAAGAGCCTACCCCGACACTTTATATGGACTAGGCGACATGCCAATAAAGCCACTGGGATTCTTGCATAGACTCTGAGTATAGACTTCATAGTCATCGATGTAGGGTCAGCATATAATGCTCTAATCGGCAGGGCTACCCTTAATCGACTCGGAGCAGTGGTATCCACTCCTCACCTTTGCATGAAGTTTCCGACCTCCGCGGGAATAGCGACGGTAAGGGGAGATCAGAAGTTGGCAAGGAAATGCTACAATGAAAGCCTAAACTTAAAAGGAAAAGGCAAAGAAGTACATACAATCGAGCTCGGTGGTGCAAGGGCTAGAGAAGAGTTGCGACCACAGTCGGGAGGAAAAACCGAGGAAATACAGGTCGGCGAAGAGGAGGGAAAAAATATTCACATAGGGGCCAACCTAGGGAAAACTCTAAAACAAGGGTTGATTAAGCTCCTAAGAGATAACTCCGATCTCTTCGCCTGGAAAGCCTCCGACATGCCTGGGATAGACCCCAGGCTCATGTCTCATAAGCTCTCGGTTTACCCGGGGTCCCGACCTGTACAACAAAGAAGACGCAAGCTCGGCCCCGAACGAGCCCTGATAGTAGAAGAGCAAGTACGAGCGCTCCTAGAAGCCGGCTTCATCAGAGAAGTCAAGTACCCAACATGGCTAGCCAATGTAGTGCTAGTCAAAAAGCAAAATGGTAAATGGAGAATGTGTGTCGACTATACCGACTTAAATAAGGCTTGTCCCAAGGATCCTTATCCACTGCCAAGTATTAACACCCTGGTAGACTCCAGCTCGGGGTATCAATACTTGTCATTCATGAATGCATACTCGGGGTACAACCAAATCCCGATGTATGAGCCAGACCAGGAGAAAATATCATTCATCACACCTAGAGCTAATTTCTGCTACGTGGTCATGCCATTTGGATTGAAAAATGCAGGGGCCACATACCAGAGGTTGATGAATAAGGTGTTCGCTTCTCACCTTTGGAGCCTTATGGAAGTATACGTCGACGACATGCTGGTAAAGACCAAGAAAGAAGTCGACCTCTTGGCCGACCTCTCGCAAGTCTTCGACACCATAAGGTTACACGGGATGAGACTAAATCCCGCAAAGTGTGCCTTCGCAGTAGAAGCAGGAAAATTCCTAGGATTTATGCTAACACAAAGAGGGATCGAAGCTAATCCCGACAAGTGTAGAGCTATCCTAGAAATGAAAAGCCCGACCTGTTTAAGAGAGGTCCAGCAGCTGAATGGCCGACTTGCAGCCCTCTCCAGATTCTTGGCAGGATCAGCACTAAAATCCCTTCCACTGTTCTCCTTATTGAAGAAGGGATGTCAATTCGAATAGACTCCGGAATGCGAGGAGGCGTTCCAGGAGTTCAAGAGATTTTTGAGCCAACCTCCTATTCTGATCCGACCTATAGCTGGGGAAGACCTCGTTCTATACTTATCTGTAGCAGACAAGGCCATCTCGTCGGCCCTGATAAGAGAAGACGAGGTCGGACAGCACCCAGTATATTTCATCAGTAAAGTTCTACAAGGCCCTGAGCTAAGGTACCACAAACTAGAGAAGTTTGCCTACTCCTTAGTAGTAGCCTCACGAAGGCTACGGCCTTACTTCCAAGCTCACACAATAAGAGTTCGCACGAACCAACCCATGAAGCAAATCCTCCAAAAGACGGATGTTGCAGGGAGAATGGTTCAATGGGCAATAGAGCTCTCCGAGTTCGACTTGAAATATGAAACTCGGACAGCAATCAAAGCCCAATGCCTCACCGACTTCATAGCAGAATACGCGGGAGATCAAGAGGAAAATCCAACTACATGGGAACTTTATGTAGATGGATCCTCAAACAAAACAGGAAGCGGTGCAGGTATAATACTGGCCGACGAAAGGGGAACTCAAATAGAGATATCCCTCAAATTTGAATTCTCAGCTTCAAATAATCAGGTAGAATATGAAGCCCTGATTGCAGGATTGAAGCTGGCGGAAGAAGTCGGTGCTACAAAAGTGATGATATACAACGACTCACAAGTGGTGACCTCCCAGATAAGTGGAGAGTATCAGGCAAAGGACCCAAATATGAAAAGGTAATTAGAAAAAACTCTGGAACATCTTGGACGCTTTGCAGAAACCGAGGTCAAACACATAACTCGGGATCTAAATATCAGAGCAGACGCCCTATCCAAGTTAGCAAGTAC
Organism: Arachis ipaensis; assembly: GCF_000816755.2. Classification (NCBI taxonomy): domain Eukaryota; kingdom Viridiplantae; phylum Streptophyta; class Magnoliopsida; order Fabales; family Fabaceae; genus Arachis; species Arachis ipaensis. Next base: position 119,512,679 of record NC_029791.2, on the reverse strand, counting down.
CAAGCCAGGAGGGAATAACAGAAGCCTGATCCAGGAAACTCTCCAGAAGCCCTCCGTAGTAAAAGAAAGGGACAAACAAGAGGTCCTTGAGGTAGTCGGATTAAACCTCGGATGGATGAACCCCTTGGTCGAATACATGAAATTCGACATCCTCCCCAAAGAGGAAAAAGAGGCTAAGAAAATCCGTAGGGAAGCACAATACTACACTTTGGTGAGAAATATCCTCTACAGAAGGGGAATATCAACACCATTATTAAAGTGTGTACCGACCTCAAAAACCACCGAAGTGTTGGAAGAAGTCCACAGTGGGATCTGCGGAAATCATCTCGGAGCAAAATCATTAGCCAGGAAAGTGATCCGAGCTGGATTCTACTGGCCGACCTTGCAGAAAGATGCCACGGAATTTGTGAAAAAGTGTCAACCATGCCAGATGCATGCAAATTTCCACGTAGCTCCCCTGGAGGAGCTCATCAGCATCACTTCTCCATGGCCCTTTGCAAAATGGGGAATGGATTTGCTAGGTCCTTTTCCCCAGGCGCCAGGACAAGTCAAATACCTGATCGTGGGAATAGACTATTTCACAAAGTGGATAGAAGCAGAACCATTGGCCACCATCACCGCACAAAGAAGTTGGAGGTTCCTCTACAAAAATATCATCACAAGGTATGTGATACCTCATTCCATTACTACAGATAATGGAACCCAATTCACCGACTCTACCTTTAGAAGCCTAGTAGCCAGTATGAAGATCAAACACCAGTTCACTTCGGTGGAACACCCGCAAGCCAATGGGCAAGCCGAGGCGGCCAATAAAGTCATACTGGCAGGGCTAAAGAAAAGATTACAAGATGCAAAAGGAGCCTGGGCTGAAGAGCTCCCACAAGTGCTATGGGCCTACAGGACGACCCCCCCAATCCGCCACTGGAGAAACACCCTTCCGACTAGTTTATGGGGTAGAAGCCATGATCCCAATAGAAGTCAACGAGCAAAGCCCAAGAGTGATTCTCCATGACGAGATCGGAAATATACAGGGACACAAAGAGGAGCTCGACTTGCTCCCCGAAGTCCGAGAAGAAGCCCAGATAAGAGAAGCCGCGTTGAAGCAAAGGATGGCTACAAGATACAACAAAAAAGTCATCCGAAGAACATTCACCCTAAGCGACTTGGTCTTGATCAGAAATGACATTGGAGTCAACAAATCAGGAGAAGGAAAGCTCACTGCAAATTGGAAGGGACCATACAAAATCAGTGAGGTCTTAGGAAAAGGCTGTTATAAAGTGACCGACCTGGACGGCACCGAGTTACCAAGGTCGTGGCATGCTTATAATATGAAAAGGTACTATAGCTAAAAGCGAACTCTACTCCCTGATGTACTCTTTTCCCAACTTCACGATTTTTTTCCAAAACCAAAGGGTTTTTTCTGGAGAAGGGTTTTTAACGAGGCATCATAGTAGGGGCTTAGGGAAATAGATTGCCAAAAACCCTTAGTAGCAATGAAGTACCTCCCCAATTAATAAAGATCTTTTTTCCATCTTACAAATATCTCTTATAAATTCCTTTTTGTTGTTTTCTCTTCCTTTCGACGAAACGCACCGACTTAAGCTCGACAAAACGTGAAAATCCCATGAACCGACCTAGATGGTCGTCAGGATAAAACGACGAGGTACAAGTCGGTGTAAAGAGGTTATATAAGTTGATCATGATAAACTCGGAAACATCCCGACTCATAAGTCGGAATGGGAAACCGAGTAAAACAAAAATGAATCACGAAAGTAGCCTAAGTCATAAAAGCTCAATGAAACGAAATTGAGTACTAGGAATAACCAAATAGAGATAGAAAAAAACCCAAGAAAAGGATTAAAAGGCTATCCTAGAGACCCTTAAAACAAAAAGGGTCAGAAAAGCAGACAAGCCAAAGAAAAGTTTTTTTTCAGAAAAGATCAAGGGGAATTCGAAAAAATCGCAAAAGCATGCACGCATCAGGTAACTTAAACCCTTATCCAAAAAAGGGGTACTTATTTCTTAACTTAAACCCTCATTAAAAAAGGGCATTATAAAGTGTTTTGTTTACGGCCTTAAAAGGCCAAAAAATTGTTCAAACACTAATAAAAACAAATAAAGAGTTTAAAAAAGAGGGGACCCACAGGCCGGGCCCCCAAAATAGCCAACAAATTACTTTTCAGGAAGAAGAGTAGACGAATCACCACCACCAGAGTCAGGAAGAACGCCGCCAGGACCAGGAAGAGAGACGTCCATAGGAGACGAAGAGAAAGTCGGAGGAACTGTAGAAGAACTCGGAGCATCCTTAGGGCGAGGAGGGGACTCTATAATTCTCTGCCCCCGAGTCTTCAATTCTGACTCGGAAATAATCTCGGGGACAGGGGGATCCACAATAGCTCCATCAATGACAACTTTGTCAGGATCTAAAGGGAAAAGGTCCAGGCCAGGAGCAATGACTCCGACCTGCTCCCTAAAGATCCTCCAAGCCTCCTCAGCCCCATCAGCAATAGAGTCCTCCAACTCGGTATAGGCCCTCTGAGAATTCAACAGCTCGTTTTTCACAGACACAAGATCGTTGAATAAACTTTGGTAGCTGTCCTGTGCTGTCTTCCTCAAGCCCACCTCCATGTTGCACTGGGCTTGCAATTTCCTCTCCTTCTCCCGGAGGCTATCCCTCTCCTCCTTCAACTTGGCGACTTCCTCCTTCAACTCCCTCTCCTGCTCTTGATACAAAAGAAGCCTTCCTTCCAGCTCCTCGACCCTCGAGGTCATCCCTAAAGAGCTGAGAGGAGCCTTCTCAAAAATATCTAAGAGTTTGCCACAAATCCCCGCCGCCTTGAGGCTCTCCTCAACCAGAGTGGTAAGGTGGCGCCGAACAGAAACATCATCCATGCTTATACGAGCATGGAGATAAATGTTCTTTCGGACGAATGCAAGAGCATCCGCCTTAACCTCACCAGAAGAGCCAGACTCTAAAGTCTTGCGCTTCCTCTTCTCTGGCTCAGGAGAAGATCGGGCGGAGGGGGGCGGCTGAGAGAAAGCTGAAGAAGAAATCATAATGGGCTGAGAGGGAGTCCCAACGTTTCGAGGAGGAGGAGGAGGAGAAATAACCGCCCTGGCGCCACCAGTCCTGGCGCGAGACCTTGCTTTAGCCTCCTGGACTCTCTGGTAAGATTCCTGAGCATTCTTCTTCGCCATCTCTACAAAATAAAAGAAGTAACTAAAAATCAAATCGGCATAAGAAATTAACAAGTCGGAAGAAAATTAAAAGAAAACAAAAGCTACCTAGTTGTGCTTGGATAAAAGTTGGAGACCCCTGGAGGAATTTCTTAGTATCCAGGTATGGGGCCCTCCCCCACACTTCTCGGAGGAACCCCACAACGGCCGCCTCCACCTCGTCTAGGTCATCCAGACCATATTTCTCATAGGGGGAGGCCTCCAACCAGTACAGGGGAAAGCGGGGATAAGAAGTATCATCCAGGAAAAAGGGGTGGTGACCCTCTACAGCTTGCACTTTGAAAAAATAATTTTTAAAGTCATGGAAGGATTCGTCAAAAAGGGTGAAAACCCTCCGGCCCTGTATGGCGCGGAAAGACACCCATTGTTGCTTATTGTTTAACCTACTAAAGGGTTTGGTCATATGAAAAAGATAGAAAAATATCTTCAGAGAAGTCGGGAACTCCAAAACTTGGTTAATAAATTGATAAATTTTCAAAAAACCCCAAGAGTTGGGGTGAAGCTGGGTAGGGGCAACTCGGCAGTGGTGCAAAACAGATATCTCAAAGTTTGAAAAAGGAAGAAAAACACCCAAGCGGGTGATCATACACTCATACATAAAGAAAAAATGAGGGGCCGCTTCATTAACCCTCCCAAAGCAAACCCGGTCTTCAGGACCCGGGACTACCAATTCATACTTCGGCTCGTCCTCCTTAGAAGTACAAATTCTGTGGTGAGTACGAAGGTTGGTGATAAACTCAGTATCGACCGAGGGTTCCTCCCCTAGGACCGTGACATCAACCCACTGAGAAAAGATATCTACGGAAGCCATTTCTTTTTCTTAAAAAGGAAACAAAAAACCTACAAGAGAAAAAGAAAAGAAAAATAAAAAACACGGTCTCTAAAGGAGGAAATACGGAACTGAAGTCTACAAACCAACCTATCTACAAAGTAAAGGCATGCGAATAGAAAAGCATGTTACAAAAAAGAACTAACCTTTATCCGAAAATGCGGGTGGAGAAAACGAAAGCCTTCGAAGATACAGAAACGCAGCACGAACAAATGAAAGGAAAATTTGAAAAATCGCAGAAACGAAACAATGAAAGAGAGGGAAAGTATTTATAAGTGCGTTAGGGGCACAATGGTAAAAACGGGGCAGTCATTAATGAAAATGCATCGTTACCAAGACCATCAATCCCTACGCACAAGCCTTCGAAGATACAGAAACGCAGCACGAACAAATGAAAGGAAAATTTGAAAAATCGCAGAAACGAAACAATGAAAGAGAGGGAAAGTATTTATAAGAACGTTAGGGGCATAATGGTAAAATAGGGGCAGTCATTAATGAAGATGCACCGTTACCAAGGCTATTGAATCCCTACGCACACCCCTAACGGACACGACGCTTGATTAGACGTAACTGTCAGAACCAAAAGGTCATAAAAAGTCACGTCGGTTTCGGAACATCACATCGGTCCCCCAATAAGTCGGTCGCAATCCCGAGTAGTATACTCGAACCCAAATCTTAAAGGGAAATTGGGCTCGAGTAGGGGCACTGTTCATACCCTGGCCCAACAAATAAGGCCCAGGATCCAAGTAAAAAGGCCCAACCCAAAAGGTTGAGCCTCACCCAGCATCAAATCAGCCGCTACAAAGTCGGTTCGCGCCACGACTTGCTCTAAGGAAGTCGGAAACGAGGGTTAGCTGGTAGATAAGCACTCATTTGAATGAGTAACTGCCCCTAGAATCTCTCTAACCACTTCCACGAGCCATATCTTAACTTCCCTAAGATAAAGGGACGGTTAACACCCTAGAAAAGTAGCACTACTCCAACGGTGGTTATGGGTTCACCACTATAAATACACTGACACTTCTCAGGTATCTCTAAGTCCCAATACTCTCTAGATCTGCTAACACTCTTGCTGACTTAGGCATCGGAGTGTCTTTGCAGGTACCACCCCCATTCATTCATACTCACAAGTCGGATGGAGGCTCCCAAGGCGCGGACCCTCTCAAAGGCTTCCTCCCTCAGACGATTGGGCCAATCGACGCTATCC
>NC_029791.2:119505694-119506908 GCF_000816755.2 Arachis ipaensis | reverse complement strand
AAAACACATGAAATTAAACTCTATATTAGTATAACATAGATTATTATAAATGTATTAAGACCTTCAAATCTATTATATATCTCTAATTTTATAATCAAAATGTGCCACATGTCACTTTCTTATTACAGTTGGAATCAAATTTTTTCCTCCAAAATTAAGAAATTTTCCTCTTTTCCTTACTAGTTTTACAACCAAAATGTGTCATATATCACTCTTTCATTGTAATTAAAATTAATTTTTTTCCTCCAAAATTAAAAAATTCTTCCCTCCTCCTTATTAAATTTACAATCAAAATGTGTCACATGTCACTCCCTCATTGCAATTTAAATCAAATATTTTCCTCCAAAATTAAAGAGTTCTCCACTTCTCCCTCTTCCTTTCTCTATTTCTTTCATTCCTTCGACCACTCTATTTATTTTATATATCATTATCAATATCAATAACTAATTACTAATTTGATAATCAAAATGTGCAACATAACATTCTTTAATTGTATTAAAATTAAAATTAAAATATTAAAATTGAAATTGAAATATACATATATTAATTATCATATATTACTATCTAATTTAATAATCAAATGTGTCACATGACACTCTCTTATTAAAATTGAGAGAAAATATTTTTTTTTCAAAAGGAAAAATCTAGGGGACCAGCAATTTTATTGAATTTTGGCCAGCATGTAACCGGCAGAGAAAGGTAAGCCATTGGATGAAATCTCACACTAATCTCACACTATTAAATCATCATTGATGGCTATTTGATGGCTATTAATCACAAAAGTTGCTGGCCCCTAACATTGCTCTTTTCAAAATTAATAAACTCTCTCCCTAAATTCTCTCATCTACATCTCTGCATTGTTCTATTTCTCTCTACTATTTTTACTCTATATATAATTTATATGTCTTATTTAATATTTATTAATTATTATTATAATATTTATTAATTATTATAATAATTAATAAATATTAAATAAGGTAAATTTTGTTTATTTTTATTTTTTTTTTATCAAATATTTTTGCAAAATAAATATATGTGAATCTATGTACCTTTAACCTCAAGTAGACCAAGATACCACACATATTTACAAAGAAAAAATATTAGAAAATGATCATAATTTATTAATTTGGTCATTATTTAATTATTAATTCAAATTTTTATCAACGAATTATAATTTAGATGACATAATTTTTTTATATTCATTTAGAGGTTAT
>NC_029791.2:119501254-119505126 GCF_000816755.2 Arachis ipaensis | reverse complement strand
TTTAGTTTAATAATTAAATAATAACAAAAAATAATAAATTTTAATAGTCCTACTATTTTTAGTTACAAATAAACCTAGTTAATATATTTGATCTATCTAGACTATAAATATTTTTGTCAAGTGGTAATGTGTGCTCCATCACCAATATTAGACTGCAAATATGATTTGTATTATACATACTACTCATTCGAGTTTTTCTTTTTCAATACTAAATTATTCTCCTTTCTATTATTAGAAAGAAAATAAAATTTAAGTAGCCTACTTCATTCAATAATTAAAAAGAGTGAAAAAATAAAGTGTTATTTAAATTATTTTTTATTAATTTAATATTGATAATAATTAATTTTAATAAGAATACATAAAGAGTACATAAAATATTTTATTTTTTTTTGTATTCTCTTTTTATGTATTTTACTGTAATTAATTACTATCAACATTAAATTAATAAAAAAAATTGAAGTAACAACTAGCGCATACAAAAATTATAGAAAAAATATAAATAGACAACAATATTGTTGAATAATATGAACAATGAGGTTAAAAAAAATTAATCTTAAATTTAATTAATGACATGATATATTTTAATTAAATTGGACCAATTTTAAAATTTATTATTCATATTATTCGAAAAAATCATTAATTACCTATCATAACCCAAAACAATATTATAATAAAGTAAGTAGTGATCTGAATAATAAGAAGAGAATTTCATTACCAATAAGTGTCTGTGTCTCTTGCTTCAACTCTTTGCTAGTTTCCTCTTTATAAGCCAAGTCTCTGAGACTCTCTCCGTCTTAACTCACTCTAGGATACATACATAAATACTCTTTCATCTTATTACTCGCCTCTTCAACCATGGAAATAGACATGATTGACATCCATAACCTTGAATTCTCCGGCTACAGTACCACCACCACAACCACCACTCCCTCTTCCGACGAAGACCCTGCCTACACCAACTGGACCCACTGGTCCCCCCTCGTCAATTGGGAAGCCATTGCCGCCCCTCATGATGACTTCCACCACCTCATCGACTCAATCATCGACCATCACCATGCCACCACCCCCCTCCACCTCACGCCCGACGACGATGACGAAGACGACACAACCACCGCCAACACAGTCGAAGATGAATCGCCACCACTTCCAACAACACCAACCCCTACCATCGCCGGCGAAAATGAAACAAAAGGCCTGAGGCTAGTGCACCTCCTCATGGCCGCAGCAGAAGCCCTCACTGGCACCACCAAGAGCCGTGACCTGGCTCGAGTGATATTGCTTCGACTCAAAGAGTTGGTTCCTTTCAGCAACACCAGCAGCAGCACAGGGGCCACCAACATGGAAAGACTCGCGGCGCATTTTACCCAGGCACTCCAAGGTTTGCTAGATGGCGCAGGGGGTGGTGGCGCACACAATAATCACAGTAACAATAACAAACAATATAGTTACGGGTCCCACCAAACGGAAACTCTAACAGCATTCCAACTGCTTCAAGACATGTCTCCTTACGTCAAGTTCGCCCACTTCACCGCCAATCAGGCCATTCTTGAAGCCATCGCACACCACAGACGGGCCCACATCGTCGATTTCGACATCATGGAAGGTATCCAGTGGGCCTCACTCTTGCAGGCCCTGGCCTCTCATAACAAAACAGCCTCACCTGGCCCACACCTCCGCATCACTGCATTGTCCAGAACCGGCTCAGGCCGGAGATCCATTGCCACCGTACAGGAAACAGGCCGGAGGCTCACCGCCTTCGCCGCTTCCCTAGGGCAGCCCTTTTCCTTTCACCACTGCAGGATGGACCCCGACGAAACGTTTCGGCCCAACGGGCTGAAACTCGTTCGCGGAGAGGCTTTGGTGTTCAATTGCATGCTCAACCTCCCGCATTTGCCTTACAGAGCGCGCGATTCGGTTGCGTCATTCTTGAACGGCGCGAAGGATTTGAGTCCTGTGCTGGTGACGATGGCAGAAGAGGACGTTGGGCCGGTAGGAGTGGATGCTGGATTTGTGGGCCGATTCATGGACTCACTGCACCACTACTCGGCGTTTTATGATTCGCTTGAAGCCGGGTTCCCAATGGAGGGTCGGGCCCGGGCTTTGGTTGAACGGGTATTTCTTGGACCGAGAATAGCAGCGTCGTTGGGGAGGATATACCGAACAAGTGAGGGGAAGGAAGAAAGAGGGTCGTGGAGGGAATGGTTGTGTGGTATGGGGTTTAAGGGAGTACCTTTAAGCTCAGCCAATCAGAGCCAAGCGAAACTTCTAATAAATTTGTTCAAGGACGGTTACAAATTGGAACAGTTAGGTCCCAATCAGTTAGTGTTGAGTTGGGAATCACGCCGTTTGTTTTCTGCATCTGTTTGGTCTTCTTCTTCCTCCCACTCTCAGATTGAACAATTGTAGTCTTTAATTATCAGACTCACATTTTCATTTGGCTTCCCACTCACATTTTTTCTGTTTTGTGCAAATATCTATCATCATTTTTCATGTCATATTGCATGCTTGTTTATTATTTTTCATTAGTAGTAATTTTCTTTGTTTAGGGTTAGGTACTCCATCAGTAACCCTAATTATTGTTTATTTTGTTTCTCACACACGTCTATGATTACTTTCATGGATCATGGACTTGAGAGCAAATTATTTTCATGAACATTGTTACTTTGCCTATTATGGTGTATTATTGAAGTAGGGTTCCTTTTCCTTTTTTCCGCCCCTAATTGAAGAATTAATTATTGAAAATAAAACGCATGTTTCTAAAAAGAATGTGCTGGCTATTAGGGTTAGGAAAATTGATTAAAGTTGTTCAATGTGATTTATTTATATGGTTTTTTGGTATTCATGCCTAGGTGAAAACCTAGCTATATATGATTCACGTTGGAATTTGAATAAGCTTATCTGTCAGCATAGAGTAATAGGTTGATGTCAAAGAGGGTTATTATAAAGAAGACGTATACTAAAGAAGGCGTATACTATCGGAATTCTAATTGTGCCTTCTCTGGACTTCAATAGGACTCTAGTTTTTGTAGTAGCTAGGAGGAGTAGTACAGTAGTACTTAACCATTAGTATCATTTATTTTTTCGACTTTTTTTCGTTGACCTTATCACTCTTAAAACGGAAACATGCATGTATTACTTATTTAGTAGTTTTCTTTTTATGGCATTCATGAGTCATTTCTCCTTCTCACATATCTCCTTCTACTTTGCCTTCTTTTATCATCATCCTTTATTTCTTTTTTTTTCTCCACTCTTCTAATTTGTTTCACTCTGTATATGTATTAATTAATTTTAGGTAAATGTCAATATGGTAATTGACACCTTAAAAGATATGAATGTTAAATAAATAAGATTTAAAGTACGATGATAAAAATAATTATATACTAAATATATATTTAAAAAAAATTCAAAAAGATGAGATGATTGAAATGATTTTTTAAAGATTATTTTGATTAGTAATATAAACTTTTAAGTATCACTTTAGTATTTTATTCATAATTTATCAAATAAAGTAAAAATAAGTACTCATAACTTTTTAATACTAATTAAACAATAATGGATACTTTGCTAAGATATTTTGACAAACAATGCATTTTTTTTCACTATTTCACCTATTTTAGGTGTTGAGACACTTTGTCATTTGAAGTAAAAAAAAAAAAAACAAAGTGTTATAAAGATTAATTTCACCAAACTGAAGTGATTTAGTTAACATACTCAGTATTAGTTATTGGTTAGAAATTAACTTACTGTTTATTGTTTTACTTAATAATATTGCTATAAAACTAATTTATCTAAAAATTTGTCACCAAAAAAAAAATTTATCTAAAAATTTAAGTTAATAAAAAAATAGATAAATAATTATATTTTAACACACT
>NC_029791.2:119498554-119500695 GCF_000816755.2 Arachis ipaensis | reverse complement strand
ATCTTGTGTTATTTTTTTTTAGAAATAATAAAAATTTAGATATTATGTCATGAAATTACTTCTCCAAAACACTTAACTGATAGAGAAAAAAAATACTATATATCTAACAATTACTATGTTGTCATTTGTCAAGCTATTAGTGTAGCTATATGCATATAAACATATTTATCTGTTCTCTATTTTGTTTTATCTTGTTTCTTATTTAAGAAATACAGGTGAAATACTATCTTATTTTATTTTAGATTAATGTGGTAACCCTTCTTGGTTCTTATAAAATATGTTGATAATTTTTTTCTCATATAACATTACTCTAAATTTGTTGCGGTATAATAAGTGTCCTTAATCATAAGTATAATTTGTTTATTAGTTAGAGAAAATCAAAAAATAAAATATAATAAAATTACTTGCGTAATTTTTTATTTAAAAGAAAAGTACTTATGAACTATGGAAGCAAGAAAGAATAATGAAATATACACGGTATATACCACCAATGTATAAAACAAAAAAGAATTCAGTGACCTCATCAAATGCCAAGCAAACTATTAAAAATAATCGAATAGTAATTGTTCTAGATAATCCAGACACGTCACTAATTACTATAGTTGATCATTTAAATATTATGTCAACTGTTAGTTATGCAGTAATATATACCATTCTAAATTATATAGTACAAGTACATACACACATTATTAGGGGAAAAAATGTTTCTTTCTTTTAATTTAAGAGTGATAAAGTAGTCATGATTGCTTGCTTCTGTTTTGTTATATTTGAAGCTTTTGGCTTTTTCACGTTCTTTGGAGTGGATCTTGGAATATATGAAATCAACACACTCTTATACGATTGAGGAACATTTTAATATTTTTCATCGTAATATACAAAGTGATTTATGTTCCCACATTATTGTCTTTATGGAAACCTGGCTAACCCTGTTAAATTGCAATTTGAATCATTTGAAGGTTTTTGTGTTGATAGGATATGTTACGATGGGTAACTGGAGATTAATGAACTGGACTCGTTAGATTGGCCCAATCATCTAGTGGGGGAAGCCTTCGAGCATGTTCATGTCTGGGAGTCTCCTTTCGACTTGTGTGTGAGAGAGAATAAGGGTGGTATCTATAAAGACACTCCGATGCTTAAGTTAGCAAGAGTCTAAACAAGTTTAGAGAATATTGAAACTTGGAGATATTTAAGGGGTGTCAGTATATTTATAGTGGTGAACCAATAACCATCGTTGGAGTATAACCGTCCCTTTATCTTAAAGAAGTTGAGATATGACTCCTAGAAGTGTGTTGAGAGATTTTAGGGTAGTTACTTATTTGAATAAGTGTTATCTGCTAGCTAACTCTCGTTCCCGACTTCCTTATGGTGGAGCCTGTGTCGAATCCGGCCTCTTGTAATGAGGTCGATTGCGTGGTGAGGCCAATCTATAAATTGGACTTTTTTATCTTATTTGGTCCTGCGCCTTAATGTTGGATCAGGGTATAAACAGGATCCATATTAATCACTTGAAGATATATATGTAAAGTAATAGGACAACCCTCTTCTACATGCTAATTTTTGAAATTTAGATATGTATAATAAATTGAATTATAGTATATATCTAGCTACCTATCAACTTGTCTTCAACTTAATATACTAGAAGTGAGATTTGTTCCTCTCTTATAAGTGTGACGAACAATTCTCTCAAGCTTTTTTTTCTCCAAAACTAATTACATATTATTAATTTATATTAAATAATTCATATATTCTCTATTTATTTACTTATTCTTTTATTTATAATTATATTCTCTATATCTATCACATCTCTTCATATTCTTTTCTCAAATAAATCAATTCATTAATTTGACAAACCTTTTCATGGTATGAACTATTCCATATTATTTTATTTTTACACACTTAAGAATTGACAAGTGAGATTATTACATTAGTGCAAAAATAATGTTGGCAGTAAAATGATATACAAATTTTAGAATAATAACCCTGTACATGACATACGAGTTATATTACACATAATATTTTCTTTTTAAAATTGATTAGTGTCACTTTTAAATCCATAATATAATTATTTTGAAATAGTACTTTAAATAATGAATTATTAAAAGTAAACAATAAATATTTTATTCCATCAATTATATTCCAAC
>NC_029791.2:119493024-119498082 GCF_000816755.2 Arachis ipaensis | reverse complement strand
TATAATTTCATCGAATTTTCAATTAGTTTTTTATATTTTTTTAATTAGGTCCCTATATTCTATCAGATTTTGTAACTAAGTTTTTACCATGACAAAAATATTAAAATTAACGGAATATTATAAAAAATTCAATCAATTGTTAGGCATATTTATTTTGTTTAACGGAATATTCTGTTAATTCCTGTATTTTTGTTACGACAGAGACTTAATTATAAAATTTGATATAGTATAGGAATTCAATCAAAAAGGAAAAAAGTATAGGGACCTAATTGAAAATTTAGTGAAACTATAAGGATCGACAGAATAATTAAACTAATAAAAAATTTATATTAAAAATAAATTTAAAAATATATATTTATATATAAATACATAATAAATAATTTAATAATTAATTTTTAGTATACAGAAATAGGAAGAATAGTGAGATTATTAAGCATCCGATCGTTTGGAAACTCACATATAATACATTGTACATGGACTTGATAACAGATTACTAGGGTTTAATTAAATAATTCAAACTAAAAGACAAGTTTATTATATATAATTAAGGATATGATTTATTATACATATGTTTGTCACTTTGACTTGTTCTATTAAAGATTTAGACATGTTATTAGCTATATATCGAACTACTCCAATATACGATGAATACTAACTATTGAACAAATATTTGATTGGGGAATAATTCTTTTATACTCATTTGAGTTTATTCTCTAATTTCCTAATTTTACTTTCTTTGGTTAAAAAAAGTGTTTGAACTAAAGATCACTCATTTTGAACTATTATTTCAAGAGATAAAGGAAAAATTAAAGATTAATAATTAATGAGTTTTGCTATCATGTGCCTTAGGAACGTTGGTTAAGTATACCATAACGTTTTTAATGCATTGAATATTAGCAAAACCTCTAGGTTATGTTTGTTTTCAGAGAATAGAACATGACAAGACACTGAAAATAAGATAGGACAAGATATTGATAAATAAAGACATAAAATTTTGTGTTTTTATATTTTGTTTGGTGATAAATTAGAATAAATTTTTATTTTTTTTATTAAAAAAATTTGAGATGAAAAATATAATAATAAAAAATATAATTATAAAAAATTAACAAAAATAATAAAAGAAAAAATAAAAAATAAATTATGTCTTTTGTTAATGTTTCTGTATCTTTTTTGTCAGGATAAATACAAAATACATTAATTCAATGTCTCTAAATACATTATCTCTATTCATGTCTCATTTGTTAAACATAATTTTGTATTTCTGTGTTTTTGTTTTAGTATCTTATATATCTTTGTAAACAAACGCAACCCTATAGATGATAAGTAAAGGCATGAAGGGCTAACCATTCCTAAGATTAATAATAAACCCAGGCTTAACGAATTTGATATATTTCTTTTGTTCATGAAATGGAAAGATATTTGTGTATTATGTCGTATGGGGTGGTGGACTTATGCTAATGACAAAATAGATATTTTTTAATATTTTTTTTGGTTCAGTATATCGAAGATAATTGTGTATGAAGTTGTATGCTTCTGAGTGGTGACAACGATATCTATTTTAGCAAAAATAATAAAAACTAATAATGTAAAAATATCTGCTAGAGAGACAAGAGTATGATGTATTGATGTTTGAGGAGTTTAATACTCAAAACAAAAGTGAGTAGTCATCAAAGGTTACGGCGCCAACCTCAAGCATTAACCTCACATATGATTGTAAACTAGTGTATTAACAGACAATAAAGTATTAATAACTGATTTATTTTTGCTTTGAACCAGCCAACTTAAACAACATTATTTAATAATTAATTTTTAAATTTTTAAAAAATTAAAATTTGAATAATTAGCATTAATTAAGTTTTGGGTAATTAGGGTTAAAAAAATTAATCTCTTTAAAGGTTTAAACACATTTTCAGTAACCACCCCTCTCTTTGCCTGAACCTTCCGTCACCCAGAACGCTGCTTCGCCACTACCAGATTGCGCCATGCACGTCACCGCTGGAGGGAGCTCTCGCGCGAACGCCGTATCCCCTCCACTCCACGATTCGCAGCAGCAAAGACGACCACCGCAACCCTTCTCTCCCGCGTTGGCAGCAGCGCCGCCGACCATCGCATCGACCTCTCCCTCGAGAGTTGCAGCAGTGCCGCCCGACCACCGCAGTTGATGAACCGGATGAGTGAAAAAGACGTGATCCAAGTGTAGCAGATAGAAAGTGTTCTTTGCTTAGCTAGTTGTATATAACAATTTTCTAAACGATGTAGCCTCACCCCTCTAACAAAATATAGGGTTCTTGTATTATTTATTGTCATTATGAATTCTTGATTCTACAGTGTTGCAAACTGTATGAATAAGTTGAATGAATATTATGATTCCTTTCATTGCATCTTAGCATGATGACAAATTTATCGTTACTTATGTGGGATAAACTTTTTTGATTTGTCATTCACATGGCTTCTGTTAAAGTAACATCCATTTAGTATGGAAAAAATATCCGAATACTTAACAGAAATAACATCTGTTTAGATCTTTGCAAAAACAATCAGGTATCTACACGGAGAAACATGTCGAGTAGGATTTAAAAAAAAAGGCCATGCAATTCTTAAACAAATACAGTCATCCACAACTGTAACACAAGAAAACTAGGGTAATATATGAAGAAACCTCCATTTAGTCTAAAGACGAAAGATGCTTAACAGAATAAAAAACTACTTATATCTTGGCTAAAAAAAATAAGGTACAAACACCAAGAAACCTGGTGAGAAATATTGGAGAACAGAAAAAACATTCACTTTCTAAAGAGAATAAAGGCATCCTTACTATTTAACCCAGATAAACTAAGCACATATATATAGAAACATCCATTTAGTAAGGTAAATGAACATCCTGATTCCTAACAAAAGCAACATCCATATAGATATTGGCATTAACAAACTGGTATCTATACAAAGAAATCTATCGAGTAGGTTGATTACATAAAAAGGCCATACAATGCTTAAAGAACTAGATACATCTACAAATGCAATACAAAAAAACTAGTAAAATATATAAAAAAAACTTCCATTTAGTCTGAAGATAAAAGATGCTCTTAATTAATAGAACAAAAATTCACTTATATTGGCAAAAAAAAAATAATGTATAAACACCAAGAAACCTGCTGAGAAATATTGGAAAACGGAAAAGACATTCACTACCTAAAGAAATATAGGCATCCTTTACTAATTAACACATATAAACTCGAACATATATTCAGAAACATCCATTTAGAAGGGTAAAGGAACATTCTGCTGCATAACAGGAGCAACATCCACGTGGATGTTGCCTAAAACAAGCAGCTATCTACACAAAAACACGTTGTGTATGGCCTAAAAAAGTAAATACTTTAAAAGCAGTATCACAAGTGTCTCAAACAGATACAGAATCATGATTTTTCTAGGTATCTTTCTTCTTCTGTTGTTTTTTTCCCTTGCTTAATTTTTTCGTAAGTAACCCCGCACGCTGCAACATGGTCTTTGTGCTCGGTGCTGTGCAGGGGTTCTCACTTCCTTAAGTTTGTTTTTGGGCTGGTCACGGCATACAGGATGGTTGTCTAACGCCGAAAGTAAAGCATCTTTCAATTCCTACCAATTGCAAATAGCAACATTGAAATTCTAACAATTGCAACTTCCTTTTCCCTAATTTCAGAAACATCCAAGTTCCAATTGCATCAACTTACCAAAATAAAGCAATTTAGAGAACAACATCCAGCGATTCAACAAAATTTAATCCTTCGTATAACACACCCTACTTGAAGATGTACATTTACAAAATCAATCAAGAACCATCCACATACGCATTAGAACGAACATCTGTTTAATATGATCAGCAATATATAAACAAAAAATTTGTGGATAAAATGGCGCTGTTTCACCATGTGTAGATAATTGAATCCTTTGTATTTTTCTATTTAAATTGCAAACCACGCGTATCGAATACAACACATTTGAGCATATACATGTAGAGTAAACTAAGTAGTAATTAATCGCCTAAATTTGAATACTATCAAAGACACCAACGCTTAAAATAAACAGCATCCAATCTTTTTAATGGGAAACAAACGAAATTTTGTAGCAAAAAAAGTCCAATTTAAAAAAAAAACTGCACGATCGAATCTCCACACATGCAACTCAGCAAAATCCAACTCCTAAAGATAAAGCAACTTTCAATCTCTAACAATTGCAAACAAGAACTTCGAAACTCTAACAATTGCAACTTCCAATCCCTATTTTCAGCATCATCCAAGTTCCAATTGCATCAACTCACCAAAATTAAGCAATTTAGAGAACAACATCCAGCAATTCATCAAAATTTAATCTGCCGTAGAACACACCCTAATTAAACATGTGCATTCACAAAATCAATTAAGAACCATCCACTTACCTGTTACAGCCGTTTGAGAATGCTTGTAGAACTGAAGTCGGCGACTGAACTAAAGGAAACCTGTCCACGCCTCCAGCAAGCAGAGATGGTCTTCACGTAGCGGCGTTGAGTGTATCGGACAATGGACAACTGGTTGACGCAGATGGTTGTTGTTGCATGCGTGGCGGAGATGTGACTGAAACCTCTAGAAGAGAGCCGCTGAGGATGCACCGTCGTCGTTGGGAGGGTGCATCGTCGCTGGGGATGGTGCTCGCCGTGGTTCTGCGCCGCCGTGGGGGATGGTGTTTGTGCTTGCTGATGCGCCGCTGTGGGACAAGGTGTACGATGGCTTTGAGTTGGAGGGTGAGAACCGATGGGAGTAGAAGGTGTTGGGGTGAAACAGTAAAATTTAAACAATTAGGGTTATAGCTGAGTAATTCGGGAGATGATTTTGGTAAATTGGGCTTTGGGATCCAACCCAAAAGTTGTTGTTAGAAGTTGGCTGATCCCACTCTTGGTTCCTAGTGGAATTGATTGTAATAACAAGTGGTTTATAATTGCCAACGAGCTACAGCTCAAATGACATAGTCTCTCTATGCTCACCTCGAAGTCGTGGGTTCGAGTCTCATTCCTAACTTAAAAAAAAAAAAAAAAAAACAAGTGTT
>NC_029791.2:119467675-119492922 GCF_000816755.2 Arachis ipaensis | reverse complement strand
GGTATACTCCCGAGGGGACTTGGGCCTAAGTATATTTATGTCAAAAGTCCAAAATGTCATTTCCATTGTACTCCAAAAAAAAAGTGCATTAGTTTGATGAAAGGAAAAGAAGTTGACCCCCAAAGCTATCATCATCATTCATCATCCAGTGTCCACTGAAATGATGTAGGAAACCAATGAACAAAATTTGGAATCAAATTCCATTAAAATCAGTAATTTAGTATGCAGGTTCATTGTACCTGCACTCACCCACCCATGAGATTTGCGCCTTCTTCTTCTTTTCCCAAATTCATTGGCTTTTCAAAGCATTTCCACACTCTTATTGCTCCTTCTTCCCCAAAGTTATCGCCTTTCGTTCTTGCTGCCACCATGTCCACCGACACTCTTCCCACTCAGAATCACACCACCGCCACCACCACCCAACGTCCTTTGCAGGTTACACCTATCACTTCTTTTTTTTTTCTTTTTCTTTTTCAGATCGTTTTATTATATCTGCTCCAATTGTTCAGCTAGTTTGATTTCCTTGATGCAATTGTATTTCACATCATGATGCAGTGTTTCTTTGCATTGGTCTTTTGTGTGTCTTTCTGAATTGCTTAATTTTATGGTAAAAAGTTTGTAATTTGGTACAACTTAGTTTGTTGGAAGATGCTATTATGATTAGCTTGTTAAACCTTCCTAATCAAGATGCAATGTCCTAGTAGATTGAGTAGAGCTTGTAATGGGGGAAGAGTTTGGCTTTGTTTTCTTGTTTGTAAACTACCTAGTCATGGTTTATGTGGAACAGGAAAAGAAGAATGCTGATGACTTAGCTCTTAAAAGATATTATATTTTTCTTAAGATATCTCAATTATGATAAAAAAAAAAGTTTGGTTTGCGGATCTGAGTTCCATTTAAGTGTTTGTCGCTAGTCAATGGGTTGCTGCAAACACAAGGCGGGATTCAAACCTCCAACACTTACTTATGTGGACTAGTGAGTTAACCACTAGTCCAACCCAACTTGGTTCTCAATTATGATAAATTAGTTTGTGAAAGATCAACATTCTTACAAACTAGTTCCTAAACAACAAATTGCTAATAAATTAGTTATTAGTCCCTAAAAAAGGTCGTTTGATAACACTAAAAAGCTCAGTATTGAGTACCATATTAGGGACTAATTTATCAGTGTTTTGATAGCTGAGGGGTCAAATTGGTGATTGTCCTGCAAAAATATGAAAGATACAAAAAGTAAATAAATAAAAATGATAGCACTGCCAGCTGTTGTATCTGATGCTTGCTAATTATGTATTTGTTTGTTAGGTTGCAAAGCGCTTAGAGAAGTTCAAAACAACAATCTTCACCCAAATGAGTAGTCTTGCAATCAAACATGGAGCCATAAATCTTGGTCAAGGATTTCCCAACTTTGATGGTCCAGATTTTGTGAAGGAAGCAGCGATTCAGGCAATCAGGGATGGCAAAAATCAGTATGCCCGTGGCTATGGAATTCCGGACCTGAACCTTGCCATTGCTGAGAGATTTAAGAAAGATAGCGGACTTGTGGTGGACCCTGAAAAGGAAGTTACAGTTACATGTGGGTGCACTGAAGCAATTGCTGCAACTATATTAGGATTGATAAACCCTGGCGATGAGGTTATTGTGTTTGCTCCCTTTTATGATTCTTATGAAGCTACTTTATCCATGGCTGGTGCAAATATAAAATGCATCACTTTGCGCCCTCCGGAATTTGCTGTCCCAATCGAAGAATTGAAGTCAGCCATGTCGAAGAATACTCGTGCCATTATGATAAATACTCCTCACAATCCTACCGGAAAGATGTTCACCCGAGAGGAACTCGATTCCATTGCATCTCTTTGCATTGAGAATGATGTTCTTGTTTTTAGTGATGAAGTCTATGATAAGTTGGCATTCGATATGGAGCATATTTCACCCGCTTCATTACCTGGCATGTTTGAGAGGACAGTGACTATGAACTCCTTGGGAAAGACATTCTCCTTAACAGGATGGAAGATCGGGTGGGCCATAGCACNGCAGAAGCTCTTAGAGCACCAGAGTCTTACTATGTGGAGCTAAAGAGAGATTACATGGAAAAGAGAGCTATTTTGGTGGAAGGATTGGAATCTGTTGGCTTTAAGGTATTTCCATCAAGAGGAACCTATTTTGTGGTTGTAGATCACACGCCTTTCGGACTGGAAAACGATGTAGCATTTTGTGAGTATCTAATTAAGGAGGTTGGGGTGGTGGCGATTCCTGTCAGCGCATTTTGCTTGGATCCAGAAGACGGAAAGAATCTTGTCAGGTTTACTTTCTGCAAGGATGAGGGAACACTGAAGGCTGCAGTTAAGAGGATGAAGGAGAAGCTTAGAAAATGATCCTATTGCATGATCAAGTAATGTGATGTGAAATCATTACAAAAGTGTTGAGTTGTAGTAACTTCTGTCTTCTGGTTTATTGAATTATATGCTTGGCTATCTAGTCACAGGTCCTCATAAGCTGGTAATTCATGTTGTTCAGAGTTCATCTAACATTTTTGGTTAGGGGTAGTTTATTCTTTTTCATGTTTTCATGGATCTTATCCCCTGCCCCCAAGCCTTTTCCCCCCTTGTTTTGGATGTAATGTAGGGAATAAATAATAATATGGATGATGATATTTTGATATTGGGGTATTGGCAAATTTATTTTGAACTATGGCATACTAATTAATATTAAGATCTGAACATATTATTCAAATGGCAGGTAGATCTGAGGGAATTAGTTCAAGTTATTATGAGTTGAATATTGATTCAAAGAAATGATTGCCAAACCCTAATTGAGGAAAGCAAATGATGAATTGTAGTAATGGGGCCTAGAAGAAAAAGAACAAACTAATGGATAAGGATGAATTGTTTTTGTCTGTAGTTTGTGCATGCTAGAAGAAAACAATAGCCCTAAATATAGGTAAATCATACAATTTAGTAATGTATATAAAATGTATTATACAAGGAAGAAAAAAAAAGGAAGAAAAAACTAAATTGTCAATTATTAGGATGCAATAATTAGACATATACTGACCTAGTGATGAATCATAGTTAGGAAGAATGAAAATGAAAGGACAATGAAATAGAGATTATTTACATATAAATTGCTTGAGAAGACTTAAATTTGAGTGCAGTCTGAATCATATATAGTGTTTTATACAGGGATTAATGCCTGCAACCAATGTATCTGCAATGATTTGACAATACCTTAACTCTTCCATTTACTTATTCTTTTTGGGTCATCACTTAATTAGGGTAGTAGAATCATTATCAGTTAAGGGATTGCACTAAATCTTTGTGAATCGATCTGAAAAAAGAGAATGAGGATCAAGGTAAACTATAAAACTATAGCCTTGTCAGGCCCACCTTTTGGGCCCATTTAAGAGACAAAGTGGTTATACATGTGCTATGCTCTATACCTTAGGCCCATTTCGATTTAAATTATCTTGGTTTCTTGTTTGTACTTGGTATGGGAAGACACGATGAGGATCAGCAATGTTTGATTATCACAAGCTTCTACTCTATTATTATAACCACTGAATTTTATATTTGCTTATTTATTATCTTTTTCCTTGTGGCATTCATGCCATACAAAAATTGCTGATCATGCTCTAATTTTCTTTTCTCCCGTGTAGATAACAATTAAATTTCATGATTTTTTTTATGTAAGTTTAGGCCCACAAGTATCAATCTCATAATGAGGTATACTCAATTTGCGGCTTAGGTCTGGCCCACTGTAATTGCAAGATAAGGAGTAGGAGAAAAAAAGATTAAAATAATAATATCAAACATGACTTTGAGATCCACTTGTATTAGGCTATTTGCACAGCAAATTGAATATGACTAAAATTTTGATCTGATCCATATTAAAATTACCAGATTTAATATTTATATTTTTTAAATTTAGATCAGTTATATTTATGGATTAGATTAAATATCAAATATAAGATATAGGGTAAAAAATCATAATAAGCCAAGTCAAGAATCATGTAACGTAAATACGCCAAAACGAAAATCGTTTCAGTAATAAGCCAAATCATATTTTTATATAATTCGAACCATGCTGGTTCGAATTCTAAATATATATTTTTTAATTTTTAAATTATTAATTTTTTTAATAAATTTTTTTAAATAAATTATTAATTTTTTAACATCATAATTCGAATTATACAATGAATTACTGTGTGTAATTCGAATCAAGCTAGTTCGAATTAGTGTGTGCGTGTGTTTGTGTGTAATTCGAACCAAGCTGGTTCGAATTACGTGTATGCATGTGTTTGTGTATAATTCGAACCAAGCTGGTTCGAATTATGTAGAAATGGAATTCGAACCAGCCTGGTTCGAATTATATAAAAATATGATTTGGCTTATTGCTGAAACGATTTTCGTTTTGGCGTATTTACGTTACATGATTTTTTGAAAAAATATCTTTAAAAAAATTAGTTTTAATAAACAAATTTTGAAAAGCAAAATATTTACTAAATTATATCTACCGAATTTAATAAGAGTTAAGCTTAATTAGTTACTGAGATTTTCTTTTTTTTTTCCGTAAGATAATGAAATTTTGACAATATATAATTGAAAGAAAGGGATATATTCTATTTGATTTCGAATAAACAACTTTTAAAAAAAAATCTAAACCTAAATTAATTCGTGAAAAGCGTGAGAATAAAAATATAACTATACTTTTTTTTCTTCTGACTAATAATAAAATGATTTTGCAATATTTAAGTAAAGTTATTTAAATTAAAATATTTTTAATCATTTCTTTTCATTCAAGTCCTATATTTAAAGCGCCAATGAGTTATAGTTCAAATGATATAGTCTCTCGGCTAAGGATTCGATGGTCCCAGAACGTTTAGACCATTAAATGGTCTCAGAACAAAACATGTTTTTTAAGTTTTTTAACAACTGCTAAATAGTCCTTTTCTAATTTTAATTACAAATTAACCCCATATATTTTATTTAATTATAAAAATTATTTTTTATTTTATAAATTATTGTTTTATCATTCATCTATTATGTTTATTAACAATAAAAAACAAAAATAATAACGAATTAAATCTTCCATTGATCGTAATAAACTTTTTGGCGATCCCAATCGGTTAAAAGTTTATCTTTGATCCATGACATTCGTCCAGGGCTGTGAAATCGTGTTTCTTAGAAAATCAATCGATTGGATTAACAAAACAATCGATTGAATTTCAGGTTTCTCATAACTCAATCGATTGGACTACAGGTTATCACAAAACAATCGATTGAAAATTGTAAGGCACTATGGTTTTCGCAAAAATCAATCGATTGTTTATATTACCCAATCGATTGAACGATGACTAGAAGGTGGGTTTTTTATAATTCAATCGATTGTTTATATTACTCAATCGATTGAAAGCTTCAAAGCAACTTGAGGTCTCACAATTCAATCAATTGGGTCAATTCAATCGATTGGTTGTATTACCCAATCGATTGAAGTCATTAAAGCAATATGGATTTGCCCAATTCAATCGATTGGTTTTGTTACCCAATCGATTGAATTGTGTACTACGCCGTTTTCAATTTTCTTATCGTTTTTATAAATTATTATCTTATTATTCATCTATCTTATCTTTAAAATTCTATCTTCAATTCTATCTTACGATTGGATTCATTAGTAAATTAAGATTATTAGCTGTATTTTTTTAGTAGTAGCAATAACTACAGAATGTATATCGTATGACTTGGGGCTAAATTAACTTGTACTAACCTCATTTATTGCCATTCACTTTCTCCTGATTCTTGGTATATTTATATATATAGTGTATTTCCTAGTTAAGTTAAGATCCTCCTCATGCTACCAATCATAGTAGATTGTTGTTAGTTTTTAAATTTACCTCACTTTCATATTATGCATTTGTAATATGGATCAACTTCCTTAAATATTTTAGCACTAAAAACGTATAAAAGCTACTTGTAATTTTAACATAAATGCTAGTGGTAATTGATAAAAAACAGAAGAAATATTTAAATACATCTCAATGAAAACATAAATCTAGTCATCTAGAAGCACGACAATTTTATTCCTCTGCATCATTTTCTTCAATATGACAACTACATTATAGATCCTGTCAGCAACCTTCTCCACATATCCAAAGCAAGCATACCTCCAATTGTTTTTGAAATACAAAAACTCAATAATTACCCCAGAAACCAGTTACAAAGCCAATGGATACAATTGAGTAAAAAAATGCTTTTTCTAGCTGGTCATTTTTCCTATCTTCATCTTCATAGCCTTCAAAGGTAGGAACATGATGAGGACCATCACCGGGATAATATTTTGGGAGTGGAGCTCCACTGAGATATTGGTTACTAGTGTAGCTGAGTGGATCGTTCAAGGTTTGAAATTGATTTTCAATTGGAATTGATCCTGAAAGGTTGTTGTATGATAAATTCAAGTGACTTAACAAATTTAAGTCAATCATGTTTCTTGGAATAGCACCACTAAGATGGTTATGAGACAAGTCAATAGACTCTAATGACCTCATGTCTCCAATCCTTTCAGGAATCTTGCCTGACAAATTATTTTAAAAGAAATTGAGTCCAACCAATTTTGAAAGGAAAGATATTCCAGTAGGAATTGATCCAGATAAGAAGTTATTTGACAAGTCCAAGTTGACTACACAAAACAAAGTCATATCAATGTAATCAAGTTCTCTTTCTTTGATGACTTGCTTCATACCCTCTTGGTTCTACCAATCCAAATTCCCCTTATATGAAGAAATATATGAAGTTATTCCTGTAATATTGGCAATGCAATGAGGAATTGGGCCTATTAATTTATTTTCAGCAAGGTCCAAGATATGCAATGCATTAAATTGACAGAGGATTGAAGGAATGCCACTATATAACCAATTTCTTCTCATCTTAAGAAATTGGAGGTATGAAAATTCACTGCCATTCCAAGAAGGTATGAAATCTGACCGTTGATTCTCCCCAACATCTAATAATATCAAGTTTTTCATGTTTGACAAGAACGAAGGAAGTTTTCCTTGAAACTTGTTATTATTCAGATGCAGCCACTCCAATGATGAAAGATTTCAAATTGTGCTTGGAATTTTGTCAGATAACTTATTGTTGGAAATATCAAATCTGAACAAGAATTTGAGATTCCCCAATGAACTTGGCAACGAACCATTCATAAAGTTATCATTAAGAAGCAAGAACCTCAAGTTGGGTGTTCTGGGTTGAAGGATTTCAGGAATGGATCCAGTTATTCGATTACAAGACAGATCTAAGTACACGAGGCTCATAACCTGAGGCCACGAATTTATTAATCCATTCATTGTGCCTTGCAAGGAGTTTGAAGAAAGATGAAACAACTTCAAATTTTTTAGTTGACCTAGGTTTTGAGGAATAATACCACTCAAATTATTATAAAAAAGAAACATAAGACGTAGATCCACAAGTTTTACAAAACTGAGCGGTATTGATCAATTTAAAAAGTTAACTGCAAGACTTAACTTTCTCAATTTTGTCAAATTTTTCATAGAAAAAGGAATGGGACCGGAGAATGAATTATATGACAAATCAACTTCTATCAAATTTTTAAATTGTCCCAACTAACTGGGCAAAAGACCACCGAATTTATTCACATTCAATTGCAGGTACTCTAAAGCATAGCCATTACAGCTAGATAGAGTTCCTTTGTCATTGAAAGCCAATCCTTGACAATTGCTACCGGAAAAATCCAAGTATTTTAGATGATAAAAATTTTTCAAAATTGATGACAGAAAACCCTCTTCTATGGTAGTGACTGTGGAATTATTCAGAAAAAGATCAACACGGACAAGACTCTTTAACTCGCCTAACCACAATGGAAGTGAATTAAAGTGGTTGTTGAAAAGTCTAAGATGTGTGAGAAATGTCAAATTGCGTAAAGCATAATGAAGTGGACCATAAAGATGATTACTCTCAAGATTTAACTTAACAAGGTTTTCAAGCTTTCCCAACGGTACTATTGAACTCAGGCTGTTTTGACTGAAGTCAAGGGACCTAATGGAAGTCATATTCTGAAGAGTAGAAGGAAGTTCACCAGCAAAACCACAGCCCCTAAGAGATAGTATTTGAAGGTTATCAAAATGAGAAAACTATTGTGGCAGCCAAGTTAAATTCAGAGTAGAAGAAAGATGGAGCTCTTTAATGGAGGTCAGGTTTCTCAAAGGATCAAAGACTGTAATTCTGTTGGAAGACAAATCCAGTTTGACAAGATTGTGAAGATTGACTAACCATGAAGGTACAGAGTTTAGATCGTTGCCTGAGATGTCAAGGACTTTGATGGAAGTGGTGTTTTGAAAAGCATGTAGGACTGATGAATGGCAATTAAACAAATTTGATGCAAGACTGAGGAGTTGGAGACAAGTGAGATTTGTGAGAGGGAAATATGACACTTTTGCAAAGTTATAGTAAGATAGATATAAATGTAAGAGAGAAGGAAGCATGTTGAGTACCTTATACAGATTCATGGGGAGATCCATATCTTTCAAGTTAAGATATTGTAATGAGGAAAGTGGAGCAAGCCAAGTACTTGCAGTAAGGTTTTTGAAAGTGAAATCATCGAGATAAAGAGCACGCAAGTTGGTGAGGTTGCTAATACTGCTGCTGGGAATGGGAATAGCGTCGCCTTCTCCTCCTTGTAGAGAAAGATAGCGTAGGCGTTGCATAGAACCAAGGAATTCTGGAATGGGATGGATATAAAGTCTAGAAAGATCCAAATAAGTCAAATGTTGAAGTTCAGACAGATATGGATTAACATCTTTTAAAGCATCCATCACAGGGACAAATATCATCAACATCAGGCAGCAGTGGTTCTAAATTTGAATCAGTGAAAGAATCCGAACAGGAATCGTTGAGATCAAGCATGACAACATGTCGAGTGAGATTATTGTAGGCTATGCCTTCCCATTCACAGCAGTCATCATCGCCTTCCCAAGATTGAAGTTGTGGTTCCAAATAAATAGGATCCTCATCATAAAAAAAGTTCAAACATCCTTTGAAATTAAGGAGAGCCTGTCTTTCTGGCTAAAAGCAGGCATAGGAAGCTCTAATTTGAGTGATAAGTAGCACCACCACAACCACAGTAAGAGCAGTAGTGTTGCTAGAGTATTCTTTTCCTTTCATTTTTCACCAAGGAATTCAAACAAGTTAAGAAAGAAGCTATGCTCAAGGGTTTTTTCTCGGACTCTTTACTTTCAACAAGAGCCTAAAAGGCAAAGATATGTATGTAGTAGTGTTTGGTATAGAAAAAGAACTCCTCCAACCTCCACATTTATAGTGTGTCTAACTCTCACCAAAATCGTTAGTGCATGTGCGAGGAAATTTCTTAGAAATTTCATTGTCCACATTCATAGTGTGTCTAACTCTCACCAAAATCGTCATTGAATGTGCGAGGAAATTTCCTAGAAATTTCATTGCAACGAGTCAACGACACAAGCGGCGCTAGCTTAGGACTTGGAGTTTTCTAAAGAAAAGTCTTTCTAATTTACAATGTACTTTCTAGCTAGTATCCCTCACACTACATTGCTTAGTGGTTACCAGCTAGTATCTCTCACAGACGTGTTCGAGCACGTCCCTGGCCTCTCGGACGTGGCTCGCGTCGTCCAATTCAAGGGAATAATAGGCCAAGCAGCGTCCTCTTGGGCGTCTCTCATCTGGGACATTCTTCATATTTGGGCAATGCATGGATCCCCTTGGCTCTTGGGACGTGGCTCATGCTGACACAATTAAGTAAAGACTTTTGTTGCTATAATTCACTAGGATTGATTCCTTGCTGAATTTTTTCAGTTTTGGAAGGTTTTGAGATTTGAGAAGTAAGTTCTTGGTCTACGATTATTATATTTTTCGTGACTGAGATGTTGCCCTGATAACCACAAGGACGATAGTTCTCAGTGGTTAAAGAACTGACATTGTGATTCTTCTGACTCAGGAGTGAACATTTAGTGGGGTGTTTTGTTTTATTCATTATTTCTGTTTTGATGGAGCTACAGAATTTGGAGTTTATTTATTGGATAATTCTATGATGAAGAGATTTTTGAGTGGAGAGAATAAAAAGGAGTGTATAGATTTATTTTTAAAAAATAAAATGATACAGTCTCCTAGATAGCTATCTATCTATCTATGAGAGTGAATCTTCATCTTTTTACCATAGCATGCACTTTATTTATTTGTTTAATTATTTATTATCTTATTTTCAATTAGATTTTTTTTTTTTTTTGGGTTGGAGAGGTGGGTTGGCAATAGATATTGTGGTGTATTTGCTTATCTATTGATTATTGTTAGCAATGTAACGAAAAAATGTGGATCTAGGAAGAATCTTATATGTTTTGTTTCTTTTGTGTGTTATTTGGTTGTAGCTTGAGGAAGGAGGAAGGCAAGGGGGAATTTGAGGTTGTTTCCACCTGCGGATCATCCAACGTTGGAGTTTCACCTCCACACGATGATGCAGAAAATAGCTGCATCACTGCTTATGTAATTTGAGAAATGGGTGCTACAGGCGGAGTCTTCTGGAACCATTCTCAAGACACCACTGGATTCTCAAGCCGGTCTCAGCTCAGAGGAGGTCCATGTTTAGGTGTTCTGATTTTGTATTTTTGTTCATTTTTAGTGGTGTTATTTAATAGTGGACACTTTTTCCCTTTCTTTACCCTCTCTACTTGTTTTGTAGTTCAGTTTGATTGATCTTTAGTAATTTGTGGAAACGCAGGTTATCAAGGCCAAAAAGTGGAGACTTGAACGTGCACAGAAGACAATCAGTGACTATTGCTTGCTGGCTGGATCCCCAGTTGATGTTAATGCTCATTATTCTATCCTCCAATGCTCCAGCATATCAGAAGTAATCCCCAGTCAACCTACAAAGCTCCAATGCCGTAGAATAATGAGCATTAGCATCAACTGGGGATCCAGCCAGCAAGCAGTAGTCACCGATTATCTTCTGTGTACGTTCAAGTCTCCGCTTTTTGGCTTTGATAACCTGCGTTTCCACAAATTACCAAAGATCAATCAAACTGAACCACAAAACAAGTAGAGAGGGTAAAGAAAGGAAAAAAGTGTCCACTATCAAATATAAATAACACCACTAAAAATGAACAAAAATACAAAATTAAAACACCTAAACATGGATCTCCTCTGAGCTGAGACCGGCATGAGAATCCAGTGGTGTCTTGAGAATGGTTCCAAAAGACTCCGCCTGTAGCATCCATTTCTCAAATTCCATAAGCAATGATGCAGCTATTTCCTGCATCATCGTGTGGAGGTGAAACTCCAATGTTGGACGATCCGCAGGTGGAAACAACCTCAAATTCCCCCTTGCCTTCCTCCTTCCTCAAGCTACAACCAAATAACACACAACAGAAACAAAACATATAAGATTCTTCCTAGATCCACATTTCTCCGTTACATTGCTAACAATAATCAATAGATAAATAAATACACCACAATATCTATTGCCAACCCCCATCCAACCCAAAAAAAAAAATCTAATTGCAAACAAGATAATAAATAATTAAACAAATAAATAAAGTGCATGCTATGGTAAAAAGATGAAAATACACTCTCATAGATAGATAGATAGCTATCTAGGAGAATGTGCCATTTTATTTTTTAAAAATAAATCTATACACTCCTCTTTATTCTCTCCACTCAAAAATCTCTTCATCATAGAATTATCCAATAAATAAACCCCAAATTCTGTAGCTCCATCAAAACAGAAATAATGAATAAAATAAAACACCCCACTATATGTTCACTCCTGGGTCAGAAGAATCACAATGTCAGTCCTTTAACCACTGAGAACTATCATCCTTGTGGTTATCAGGGCAACATCTCAGTTACGAAAAATATAACATTCGTAGACCAAGAACTTACTTCTCAAATCTTAAAACCTTCCAAAACTGAAAAATTCAGCAAGGAATCAATTCTAGTGGATTATAGCAACAAAGGTCTTTACTTAATTGTGTCAGCGTGAGCCACGTCCCAAGAGCCAGGGGGATCCATGCATTTCCCAAACATGAAGGACGTCCCAGATGAGAGACGCCCAAGAGGATGCTGCCTATTGTTCCTTTGAATTGGATTGCGCGAGCTATGTCCTAGAGGCCAGGGACGTGCTCGAACACGTCTGTGAGAGATACTAGCTGGTAAGCACTAATGTAGTGTGAGGGATACTAGCTGGAAAGCACATTGTAAATTAGAAAGACTTTTCTTTAGAAAACTACAAGTCCTAAGCTAGCGCCGCTTGTGTCGTTGACTCATTGCAAGGAAATTTCTAGGAAATTTCCTCGCACATTCAATGACGATTTTGGTGAGAGTTAGACACACTATGAATGTGGACAATGAAATTTCTAAGAAATTTCCTTGCACATGCAATGACGATTTTGGTGAGAGTTAGACACGCTATAAATGTGGAGGCTGGAGGAGTTCTTTTTCTATACCAAACACTACTACATACATATCTTTGCCTTTTAGGCTCTTGTTGAAAGTAAAGAGTCAGAGGAAAAACCCTTGAGCATCGCTTCCTTCTTAACTTGTTTGAATTCCTTGGTGAAGAATGAGAGGAAAAGAATACTCCAGCAACACTACTGCTCTGGTTGTGGTGGTGCTACTCATCACTCAAATTGGAGCTTCCTATGCCTGCTTTTAGCCAGAAAGACAGGCTCTCCTTAATTTCAAAAGATATTTGAACTTTTTTGATGATGAAGATCTTATTTATTCGAAACCACAACTTCAATCTTGGGAAGGTGATGGTGACTGCTGTGAATGAGAAGGCATAGCCTGCGATAATCTCACTCAACGATCCATGTTCGGATTCCTTCACTGATTCAAATTTAGAACCACTACTGTCTGATGTTGATGATATTTGCCCCATGTGATGGATGCTTTGAAAGATGTTAATTCATATCTGTCAAAACTTCGACATTTGACTTATTTGGATCTTTCTAGACTTCATATCCATGCCGTTCCAGAATTCCTTGGTTCTATGCAACGCCTATGCTATCTTTCTTTACAAGGAGGAGAAGGCGACGCTATTCCCATTTCCAGCAGTAGTATTAGCAACCTCACTAACTTGCGTGCTCTTTTATCTCGATGATTTCACTTTCACCAACCTTACTGCAAGTACTTGGCTTGCTCCACTTTTCTCATTACAATATCTTGGTTTGAAAGATATGGATCTCCCCATGAATCTGTATAAGGTACTCAACATGCTTCTTTCTCTCTTACATTTATATCTACCTTACTGTAACTTTGCAAAAGTGTCATCTTTCCCTCTCACAAATCTCACTTGTCTCCAACTCCTTAGTCTTGCGTCGAATTTTTTTAATTACCATTCATCAGTCCTACATGCTTTTTAGAATACCACTTCCATCAAAGTCCTTGACATCTCAGGCAACGATCTAAACTCTGTGCCGTCATGGTTAGTCAATCTTCACAATCTTGTCAAACTGGATTTGTCTTCCAACAGAATTACAGTCCTTGATCCTTTGAGAAACCTGACCTCCATTAAAGAGTTCTATCTTTCTTCTACTCTTAATTTAACTTGGCTGCCACAATGATTTTCTCATTTTGATAACCTTCAAATACTATCTCTTAGGGGCTGTGGTTTTGCTGGTGAACTTCCTTCTACTCTTCAGAATATGACTTCCATTAGGTCCCTTGACTTCAGTCAAAATAGCCTGAGTTCAATAGTACCATTTGGGAAGCTTGAAAACCTTGTTGAGTTAAATCTTGAGGGTAATCAGCTTTATGGTCCACTTCATTATGCTTTACGCAATTTGACATTTCTCACACATCTTAGACTTTCCAACAACCATTTTAATTCACTTCCATCGTGATTAGGCGAGTTAAAGAGTCTTGTCCGTGTTGATCTTTTTCTGAATAATTTCACAGTCACTATCATAGAAGAGGGTTTTCTATCATCAATTTTGAGAAATTTATGTCATCTAAAATACTTGGATTTGTCTGATAGCAATTGTCAAAGATTGGCTTTCAATGACAAAGGAACTCTATCTAGTTGTAATGGCTATGCTTTATGGCACCTGCAATTGAATGTGAATAAATTCGGTGATCTTTTGCCCAGTTGGTTGGGACAATTTAAAATTTTGATAGAAGTTGATTTGTCATATAATTCATTCTCCGGTCCCATTCCTTTTTCTATGGAAAATTTGACAAAATTGAAAAAGTTAAGTCTTGCAATTAACTTTTTAAATGGATCAATACCGCTCAGTTTTACAAAATTTGTGGATCTACGTCTTATGTTTCTTTTTATAATAATTTGAGTGGTATTATTCCTCAAAACCTGAGTCAATTCAAAAATTTGAATTTGCTTCATCTTTCTTCAAACTCCTTGTAAGGCACAATGAATGGATTAATAAATTCGTGGCCTCAGGTCATGAGTCCCGTGTACTTAGATCTGTCTCGTAATCAAATAATTGGATCCATTCCGAAAAGCCTTCAACCCAAAACACCCAACTTGAGGTCCTTGCTCCTTAACGATAACTTCATGAATGGTTTGTTGCCAAGTTCATGGGGGAATCTCAAATTCTTGTCCAGATTTGATATTTCCAATAATAAGTTATCTGGCAAAATTCCAAGCACAATTTAAAATCTTTCATCATTGGAGTGGCTACATCTGAATAATAACAAGTTTCAAGAAAAACTTCCTTCGTTCTTGTCAAATATGAAAAATTTGATATTATTAGATGTTGGAGAGAATCAACTGTCAGGTTTCATACCTTCTTAAAATGGCAGTGAATTTTCATACCTCCATTTTCTTAAGATGAGAAGAAATTGGTTATATGGTGGTATTCCTTCAAGCCTCTGTCAATTTAATGCATTGCAAATCTTGGACCTTGTTGAAAATAAATTAGTAGGCCCAATTCCTCATTGCATTGCCAATATTACAGTAATGACTTCATATATTTTTTCATATAAGGGGGATTTCGATTGGTGGAACCAAAAGGGTGTGAAGCAAGTCATCAAAGGAAGAGAACTTGATTACATTGATATGACTTTGTTTTGTGTAGTCAACTTGGACTTGTCAAATAACTTCTTGTCTGGATCAATTCCTACTGGAATATCTTCCCTTACAAAATTGGTTGGACTCAATTTCTCCTACAATAATTTGTCAGATTCCTGAAAGGATTGGAGACATAAGGTCATTAGAGTCTATTGACTTATCTCATAACCATCTTAGTGGTGCTATTCCAAAAAGCATGATTGGCCTAAATTTTTTAAGTTACTTGAATTTATCATACAACAACCTTTTAAGATCAATTCCAGTTGAAAATCAATTTCAAACCTTGAATGATCCACTCAGTTACACTGGTAACCAATATCTCTGTGGAGCTCCACTCCCAAAATATTGTTCCGGTCCTCATCATGTTCCTACCTTTGAAGGCTATGAAGATGAAGATAGGGAAAATGACCAGTTAGGGAAAGTGTTATTTTACTCAATTGTATCCTTTGGCTTTGCAACTGGTTTCGGGGTAATTATTGGATTTTTGTATTTCAAAAACAATTGGAGGTATGTTTGCTTTGAATATGTGGAGAAGGTTGCTGACAGGATCTATGATGCAGTTGTCATAAAAAAATGATGCAGAGAAATAAGATTGTCGTGCTTCTAGATGATTAGATTTGTGTTTTCATTGAGATGTATTTAAATATTTCTTCTGTTTGTCATCAATTACCACTAGTATTTATGTTAAAATTGCAAGTAGCTTTTATACGTTTCTAGTGCTAAAATATTTAAGGAAGTTGATCCATATTACAAATGCATAATATGAAAGTAAGGTAAATTTGAAAACTAACAACAATCTACTATGATTGGTAGCATGAGGAAGATCTTAACTTAACCAGGAAATACACTATATATATAAATATACTAAGAATTAGGAGAAAGTGAATGACAATAAATAAGGTTAGTACGAGTTAATTTAGCTCCAACTCATATGATATACATTTTTGTAGTTATTGTTACTACTAAAAAAAATACAGCTAATAATCTTAATTTGCTAATGAATCCAACCGTAAGATAGAATTGAGGATAGAATTTTAAAGATAAGATAGATGAATAATAAGATAATAATTTATAAAAACGATAAGAAAATTGAAAACGGCGTAACCAATCGATTGAATTGGGCAAATCCATATTGCTTTGATGACTTCAATCGATTGGGTAACACAACCAATCGATTGAATTGTGAGACCTCAAATTGCTTTGAAGCCTTCAATCGATTGAGTAATATAAACAATTCGATTGAATTATAAAAAACCCACCTTCTAGTCATCGTTCAATCGATTGGGTAATATGACCAATCGATTGATTTTTGCGAAAACCATACTGCCTTACAATTTTCAATCGATTGTTTTGTGATAACCTGTAGTCCAATCGATTGAGTTATGGGAAACCTGAAATTCAATCGATTGTTTCGTTAATCCAATCCATTGATTTTCTAAGAAACACGATTTCAAAGATAAACTTTTAACCGATTGGGATTGCCAAAAAGTTTATTACGATCAATGGAAGATCTAATTTGTTATTGTTTTTATTTTTTATTGTTAATAAACATAATAAATGAATGATAAAATAATAATTTATAAAATAAAAAAATAATTTTTATAATTAAATAAAATATATGGAGTTAATTTGTAATTAAAATTAGAAAATGACTATTTAGCAATTGTTAAAAAACTTAAAAAACATGTTTTGTTCTGGGACCATTTAATGGTCTAAACATTTTGGGACCATCGAATCCTTAGCCTAGTCTCTCCATACTTATCTAAGAGGTCGCAGATTCGAGTCTCCCTATCTTTGATAAAAAAAAAAATCCTATTTTAAAGCTTAAAATACTTATTTTGGATATGGTAGGGTATTTCAATTATTTTTCTATAATGGCTCAAAGCCTCAAACTCTATGAAAAAGAGTTCTCACAAATTGACCACACAAAAGAAAAAAAAAGAAATAAAAATAAAGATAATTAATTTATGGTTTGTAGCTATGCTTTCTATTGGCTAGCCATTAATGTACAATTCTCAAATGCTCAGTGAGTAATAATTATGGTTAACCTTGAACCACTTGCAAACTTGTGTTTGGTGATAATTAGAACTAGTATTGTAACATTTTAGGAGTAATTGAATTTATGAAAATATTTGATAAAAAAAAGAATTAGTTAAAAATTAACCAGAATTTATCTTATTTTATTTTCATTAATTGCTGTAATATTTAAATGTTAAATAAGATAAGTTCTGCCTATTTTTTTTGTCTCTCTAGCATTACCATTTAATTTTTTAGAGGTTGATTTGCACTATATTTTAAAATAGCTTAATTGGTCAGAATTTATTTTATTTAATATTTATTAATTATAATTAATATAAATAAAAATTTTAATTAATAAATATTAAATAAGATAAAATTTGACTATTTTTTGTCTCTTTAATATTACTGTTTATTTCTTTGTTGCTATTATCGTAATTCAATTTTTCAAGAACCTAAAATTAGGAGTGTAAAGATACCAAGTGAATCAATCACTTATAATGGAAACATTTGCTAAAGAACTAACGTAATTAATGGCATTCTCTTAAGTTAGGAATTATTAACACACGTACTTTTTCTTTATGAGAAAGCACCATCTAATTTCAACAAAGTATTAATATATTTTATTTGAAAAGAAAATTTGTCTGAATTAATCCCAAGTCAGAGGAAGGTAGCAACAAGTACTACTATAGATCTTTGTTAATTAATAGTAATTGTTGTTTAAATGCATTTAATGTGCGTTAATTATTTAGTGCGCTTTGAGCTAGCTATATTGCAGGCAAGTTGATGAAACATGAAAAAAAGAATATCATCATCAAGAACTGAAAGTTGAATATCCTCCAATCAGAAAAATAATAATCGGTTCTTACTTCTTAGGGATGACAATCGTAAGGAATGATGTAACATATATATATATATATTATTAAAGTTTGTGTTTTTTATTGTTGTTAATTATAAATTTTTATTTTTAAAAATAAAATTTTTAATAATTTTTTAAATTAAATTAGTTAAATTTTGATTTAACTATTAAATTAGTTATTTTAATATTTTATCAATTTTTTGACCAATTCAATTTTCAAAACCTTGAAAATAACAGAAAGTCTTTGAGACATTGAATTGACAAAAAGACTCCTATCAAAGACATTACAAAAACTAAAGAAATTTTGTTTTTTTTTACGGTTGAACTTTTTTCGTTCATATCTTAAAATGAGATTCATTTCTAAACCTAATTAATCATGATTTTAAAAATTGCCATTTACAATTCTTGATGAAGAAATTAAATCAAGTCACGTCTTTTCAATTCTGGTTGCTAGCTGCACATAATAAAGTAGCTGAAATTCCCAAATGATTTGTGTATGTTAGTCATTGCTTGGCATAATTGACTTAGTAACATCAATGTTATTCACCGAAAAAATATATAAAATGGTAAATGATTGAAGGATGATAAATTAGTGATGTACAATAATTGACTAAGCAATTTTTTTTTTCAATGTCCAAACGGCACATTAATAAATTAAAGAAGGAAATTAATTCATGTGATAGGAAGAATAATAATCCAACACATTCACCACCTTGTTTGGTTGACGTCAATCGATTATTACACGAATTTAAATTAATTAAACATGTACTGATTTGAGTGATTTCACCGTCGTCGCACATGAGGAAGTAACAAAAGAATTTCATTTATTTAAATGATGAAAATTAAAGAGGGGATAAGAACAAATAGCCAACTATACAGATTATAAATAAATAGTTAATTAGTAATAATGTTCAATGCATGCACCCACTTATGTTTCATTCGGAATGTTCAGCCATGCCTTTCTACCTTTACCTTTGGTTGAATAGCACAGTAGAAAACATTGAACTTGATTATCATTAGAATTATACATTACATAAACGAAGGAGGAATACATTTGGCTTCTACATAAAAAGCAAATAATGACATGAATGGATGAATGTAACTTGTTCTCTCTCTTATATTATAGATCTCCTTACTTTGTCTTGTATCTGATTTGGTGTTATTTGCATGTTAATTCACTTGTTTATTTTTATTATATATGTGTAAAAATAATAAAAATAAAATTAAGATGGTAAGTGTTTTGTAATTTAATTATGATGTATCGACTTTAAAATTTTAGAAATAATATTTTTTATGAATTATATATAATATAGATATAGAAGTTCTTATATAATTTTTGCATTAAAAATAAAAATTTTATTAATGTTTGTTTTCATCAAGTCAATCCTAAACAAACGTGTTATATGGTTGAACCGCTTGGAGAGAAAATCTATTTCCTTTAAAGTTAATATTTTTAATATTTATTTTTGCATTTAATGTATTATAGAAGAAATAAGTAATAAAAATACGACTTGATCATCATGTCCCACAAAACACCAAGATATATAACATTTTAATTACAATTAAGTTATTTTCTAACAGGCAATTAAATTGTTAATTACATATAACATGCATCCAGTTCAATAAATGATCAGCTGATTGAACTAATCTTACAATATTTTGACTAGTAGATTTCCTATTCGATTTTGATAATTGTGGTTGAAAGTATAATCATATTGATCATCCTGAGTATTTGACAAAAATTGAGCAAACAAGAAGGAGAAAAATATCTATTATTCATCCAGAGAAGTAGAAGAAACACACAACTTGATATTTGGTCCCTTGTATTGATATGAATAGTAGTTGAATACAAAAAAAAATGATGCTTTTTTTTCAAAAAAAGAATCTGGATGATAATATAAACCATACAGATAAAGAGGCGCCAAGGCATGCAAATTCCATTACTAACCAAAATGGAAATTTCTCTTGTATGATTCTAAAAGAGAACCTTCACTAGCTTTTAACTTGTTTGCGATGAATAATGTTGAGATTAATAAAACAATGAACGAGTCGCATGCTAAAAAGATTATTCCCAACCATATTAATATTTAAAAAATATATAAATATAAAAAAGAGTGTGACGGCACGTGCCGGCCTGGTACAGTGAGTAAAGCGAAAAGGCACGGCATCGAATAAATCTAAGATCCGACGACCACATCTCCCCGTCAAGACCGGGGACCTCGATTAATCCAACGGCCACCAAGGCATGTCCAGAATCATGAGAATCCAACGGCTCAATTTCAACCTGAGTCCCCTTGTATCGCCCCATAAATACACCAACCCACACATCTCACGCCCCCTTCGTTTTTACTCCTAACCTTCACTCCCACCTTCCAAGCAACTCAATTTCCCCATTTCCCCAACTATTTATTAAAAAAAAACATAAATTAAAATAAAGAAAGAGAAGAAAGTTGATATTTGAAAATTTTTTATTCTGAATTCCAGCTTTTTACGTTAGCGAGTGTCTTTGTGTGTGGGTGTGGCCGCCGTGAAATGTTGCCCGCGGCTGAGAGCAGGAGGCCCATCGTCATAAGAATATCCCGGTACCGGAGACGCCAGTGAGAAGAAGATCCAACGGCCAAGATTGATTTTTGATTTGATTGATTTGATCGGATTCTGGAGTCTGAGTGAGTGAGTGAGTGAGAGAGAGAGAGAGCGTGGGACCCACCCACCAAAAAGAAGAAGAAGGGGAAAAAAATGGAAACGGCGCCTCAGAAGAGCCAGGCGAAGCTCACCCGAACCCAATCGTCGCTCCTCCGATCTTCCCCCACCATCCGATCCTCCATCCAGAGCCTCTCCTCCGTGAACGAAGAAGACCTCCTCCTCCAAGAACACCACCACGACGACGACGACGAAGACGAGAAGAAGAAGAGCACGAAGCCCAGGGCGGGCGGGCCTGGGCTAGGGCGACGGCGACTGTCCACCCAGGCCCTGGCGGTTGCGTCTGTGGGGTTCCTGGCGGCGTGCTCGGTGTTCCTGTACGTGTTCTACTTCTTCTTCTACGAGATCCCAACCTCGGAGAACGTGCTTGGAGCTCTGATCTTCATCGCGGTGGCGCTTTACTTGGTATCGAAGAACAAGAGGCTGATAAACCGTTCCTTTTCAGGTCTGAAGCAGTCGTGGGAGGAGAGCGTGAAGCGGTTAGGGTTGTCGAAATCCCCGGAAGGTTGTTCGAAACCGGTTCAGTGGTTCATAGGGGAAACAGGGAAAAGAGGAAAAGAGAGCATCAAGAACAGCAAGAAGAAGAAGAAGATAGTTCGGGAAGGGGTAGAGTTCTACAGCAATGGGGATTTCTACGAGGGGGAGTTTCACATGGGGAAGTGCAACGGCAGTGGGGTTTATAACTACTTCGTGAACGGCAGGTATGAGGGCGACTGGGTGGATGGCCGTTACGACGGTTACGGGATTGAAAGCTGGGCGCGTGGGAGCCGTTACAGGGGCAAGTATAGACAAGGCTTGAGGCATGGCTTTGGTGTCTACAGATTCTACACCGGCGATTCTTATGCCGGAGAGTGGTGTAACGGTCAGAGCCATGGTGTTGGTGTTCAGACTTGTGCTGATGGCAGCTGTTACATTGGCCAATTCAACTATGGTGTCAAGCATGGACTCGGTTGTTACCATTTTAGGTAACTTTCTTGTTCTCACTGCTCTGCTTTTTTTCTTAATTGTATAGAATTTTGACAATTTCTATCCTTGTGTAGAAATGGGGATAGGTATGCAGGGGAGTATTTTGGAGACAAAATCCATGGATTTGGTGTATACTACTTTGCCAATGGACACTGCTATGAAGGAGCATGGCATGAGGGACGCAGGCAAGGTATCGGAACTTACACCTTTCGAAATGCCGACCGGAGATGCGGTGAATGGGATGCTGGCAGCCTCAAGCATCCTCTGCCACCACACTCTGATGCCGTCCTTCGAGCACTTCAGGTATTCAATTCATTCAATCGTCCTGCTGTTTCCCTCCAAATAAACTTGCTGTTTTTTTTCCTTATCTATGTGTTTCTCTAATTGCAGGCTGCAAGGAAAACGGCCGATACCGCGATTAACCTTAGGCGCGTCGACGATGAGGTGAACAAAGCAGTGATAGCTGCTAACAGGGCTGCCACGGCGGCTAGAGTAGCCGCCGTGAAAGCTGTTCAGAACAGAATGGATGGACAATTTTGCGATACTGATGTCTAAGAATTAGGGTATTAGCTTTTTGTTATAGAATTGTAAATTTTCCTTTTTACTAATTCTGAGTACTTATTTCTTAAGGTGTCACCCCGGATAGCAAAAGCTTGCTGGAGGTTGATCATAGTCATCCCTTTTCTTTTTTTTGGTCTTTTTCAGATGTTTGTAACATGTACATAACCATGTAAATCAAATCAATGAAAGATGAATTTTCTAACATTTTCACTGTGAGGCAACATCCTAAGTGAGCATTGGTTCATACATTGCCAGTTTTCCCTGTCTTACATGTTAAAAATAACATGGTGCTAAGTTATCAGTGTAAGATTGATCCTTATTGAGAGAATGCAAAGAATAATGGGGGTGCCCATACCCTGATTCCACCCAAATTGTTGACACAAGAAGGCACAAGGATATGAAGGTGATAAACTTCAACTACTCCCAATGAAGAGTCAAAAACCACCCATCACCATAAATAAAGAAAGAAATAATGTCTGCTTATATCTATGCAACTCTATTATTACATGTTGTTCAAGATAGTAAACATTAGCATTAGGCAAAGGCCATTTCATTTTACTTAGATAGAATAAAGTTACAAGAGGAGGAAAACAAAAATGCATGACATTATAAGAATCCATGTGCGCTCTCCTCATGTAGGACAATGACATGAATTCTCTTTTCAATTATTTATATCTAATCCCAGATTCAAATCTGTGATTAAACTTTTCTGCTCAACGACTCCACATGCAACTCAGAAAAGTCCAACAAGGAAAAGTGACTCTTGTTAACTGTCTAAGCAGGGGTCAATACCATAATTAACCTTTTATATATCTCTTGATTTTTTTATTTAGATGTTTTTATGGCTTAAAACAAAAATCTAACTATTTACAAAATATCACGTGGATATAATCACAACTGACCACACACAAAAAAAAAATCAATCAAAGTGTGACTTGTAAGTTATGGAAAATGATCCTCTCCATTTTTTTAACAATTGATAGAATATAGTGTCATCTATCACCTTTGATTTTATAAGTGGGACCAGAAATAAATAAAAGAGAGAGAACAATGAATAATTAAATTGAACACTGGATACCATTCAATTTTTTTTTTATTGAAAAGAATTCACTCCTGTAAGTTATAACTAATTTAAACTCACATTTCAAAGGTGATTTTTTAACCATTATTAGTACAATTTCGATGATATTTTAAAACACTTGAAAAATATTTATTCTACTACAACTATATTCATTCTACTATAACTATATTAAAGTTACCAAATAAGGAAGATTTTACAATAAAAAGTACAAACTTTAAATTTTTATCTAATAATAACTATAATATATGTTGTTAAAACATATATTAACTACACTCATTTATAACGATGGTGGCTCTTAGGAAAATGATATCATATGTAAACTATAATTACAATCGAAATAGCTAGAGTTAATACTTAATTTGACTTTTAAATTCAATTGACTCCTAAAATTACTATTAACTCTCAATTTGACTTCTAAAATTTACAATAATAACTCACA
This sequence comes from Arachis ipaensis, assembly GCF_000816755.2. NCBI lineage: Eukaryota > Viridiplantae > Streptophyta > Magnoliopsida > Fabales > Fabaceae > Arachis > Arachis ipaensis. The sequence goes on along the minus strand of NC_029791.2, from coordinate 119,469,246 downwards.
TTAGTTTTTTAGTTGATTTCTATGACTGGCATATTAATTTTGTATGTTAATTTGTTAAGATTTGAATTTTTTGCCTAAATTACTAAGACTTATTAAATCTCTTAAAAAATTGATTGATTCTCCAATATCTTTTTGAAGATGACAATAACAAATTTAATTTGTAAATTTTGCAGCTCTAAAAGGAATAATCAAACTTTTAAAATTCTAATAAATTTTTATCATATAGAATCTGGATAAAAAATCTAAATCTTCAACACATGATTAACAAAGTTTAGTTAATTACAATGTAACTTTTGAAATCTAATTTAAATTCATTAAATTTTAAGAATCAAATTGAATTTTACTTTAAATTTAAAGAACCAAATTGTATATTACTTAGAAATAGGTGCAACTATTGAAGGAGGAATTGTGAATTTGTGATTTGAATTGGTAAGTACTAAGTTGTATTTAATTGGTGTGGTCGCCAAGGTAGGGGGTCAGGTTCTGAGCAATACACAAGGCACACCAATAAACAAGTCTCTGTGTGTTTCTTTTCTTTTTAATTTAACCGGTCAAAGTTTCTTGAAGAATCCCCATAAAATTTTATAGTCTCCTCCTAACTATGCTCTGCTCCCATGCCATTATACGAGGCAATGCACATTGGAATACCATTCAGCTCCAACTTTATTTAAAAGGCTTAATTTGCTAAAAAAAACTTTATATATGGAAGATATCATAAAAATTAGTTGGTAAATTTTCCTTGACTTGTTTATTTAGAAAGTACCATCTTTTTTACTTAAGAGTTTTTCTTTTTTCCTTCTCAAATCCATTGTGCATGCCTTTCGTGTGTGCACGCGCACTTGTTTATTGTCACATGAGCCATGAAAGTTTCTAAGTGCTTTATCTTAAAAAGCTTTCGTATTACTTGCTTTACAAGATCTTATAAATAATAGTATTAGTTCAGCGAGATTTGCATATTATTTAATGTGAACATATTATTATTATTATTCCAAATTAGGGGTGGCAATGGGTAGGGTATGGTAGGGTTTGGATCCAACCCTAACTCTACCCGCGGGTTGAGATTTTTATATAAACTCAATCTTACTCTACTCGCGGGTTGAGAATATCCCAACCCTAACCTTACCCGCTCTTAACTCGCGGGTACCCGACTCTATCTGTGGGTTACAAAAAATATACAACATTATTATATAACTTGATGATAATTTAAAATAGAATTGATTTTATGTAAAAAAAAATTAAATTATCAATTAATAATTTTCTTTTAGTGGCTAAGGATCTTTTGCATTTAGTGAGAGGTCTTTAATTCAACATCCACTTAAAACATATTTTTATATAAGTATATAATATAAATATATATAAAGTGCGGGTTGGTCGGGTAGGGTTGAAACTCAACCCGCACCCTACCCGACCCGTACGAAAACCCTATCCGCACCCTACCCTACTCCGCTGCGGATTGGATTAACAACCCTACCCGAACGGGTGGAATCAGGTTGGTGGATACCTGCAGGTAGGGTACATATTGCCACCCCTATTCCAAGTGTCACCACAAGAGAAAGTGCTCATTTTTTATT
>NC_029791.2:119465284-119467535 GCF_000816755.2 Arachis ipaensis | reverse complement strand
GTTTACTCTCTTTTTTTTTTTTAAATTATGTACACCAAAATTGAACTTTGCCTACTAGTGTCAATTATGTTATGTTTAATCCAAAAATATTTAGATAATCGATCCTTAAATTTGTATAAAAGGATGAAAGTTATGTTGGATAGATACAAGTCAACGAAAAACTTTGTACTTGGTATTGAATAATATTCGTGTAGATTATATATTTATATAAAACAATAATTTGTGATGTGATTGCTGTTGTATTATTAATTAATCCAAACTGAAATCAATATTAATTTTAATAATGCACGTTTCTGCAGATTTTCAAAGTATATACATATACATTAATTAGCTAATCCGAATATAAATAGTTTATATAATGGGAAGAGTTCTGAGCGGGGAAGCATGTCTGGCCTTTGCATTCAATGTGCATCATATTATCACACTTCAACATTTCCCGGGTGTCATTGTCCCTCCATTATTAATGTGTCCATTATTTGGGTATAAAACTCTTAATCTAGAACAAAAATTATTGCTCGTATGTATTTTAATTCACAATGATTATATTATATAGTATAGTGTAGATTAAAATTTATAATTGTGTAATCATCAAGCTTTGGTATTAGTAACCCACAGATTTTCTTCTAACGGATAAGTCAATCACTTGTTCATTATTTTCATTTCATTTTGTCACACAATTTAAGGCATTTAGCCATTGTTTGGTAATTAATTTAGATTAATCTAGTAGTCAGTTTATTCATTTGTCTAAATAAATATCAAATATTTAAATAGAAAAGTATAAGTAGATAATAAAAATATTAAAACAATATGAATAATAAATATATCGAATGTTCAATTCACTAGGTGTGCAGATGGTTATCCTAATATTAAAATTTAGGTGGATAATTTGGAGGTATAGTATATTTTTACTTTATTAAATCAATTTTAAAATTCATTATTCACATTATTCATAAAAGCCATTGTATATCTAATAAAGTCCTATTTAAATGAGTTGCTGCATGCACAAGGCGAAATTTGAACCCCCGACACTTGCTTAAGCGGACGAGTGAGCTGACCACTCGACCAACCCAAGTTAGTTTTTTTCGCTCTTAGCTTGGTTAATTATTTTTTCTTCTTTGGCCAAGTATTAATAAAATGTCCATCTGTCATGGTATGATTGCTCTAAGAATGTTCACTTATGAGAGGATTTTGTGCTGTAAAATAGAACAAACTTGTAGAAGAAACCAGTTTTTTTTCTTTACTTTGCTTGTGATCTAATCAAAACTAATTATCATCGCAATAATAATGTGAACAGGACCTTAAGTTTTACATAAAGATAAATCAATAATGAATTGGCCCAGTTGTGTAGTTTGGATCCTGAACATAATAAGTACATTTTTTCCCTCTTAGTTATAATGGAATCATAAATTTTTTTCTTAGATAATAATTTTTTTGCTTAACAGTATTATTATTATTAGGTGAATTCTATCCGATCATCTTTAAAATAAGAGATAATATTCAATTTGATTCCTGAACTTGCATGCAAACCTCAATTTAGTCCCTAAAGTTTCAATTGCCTTTATTTAGTCTCCAAACTTTGTGAATATAACTCATGTGAGTCATTGAAACAATTTTCAACGTATAAATGTTAACGGAACACTGTCGTGAACAGCCAAATGCCACACTAAACTTTGTAAAATGATGTCGTTTTAGTTTTGGCACTCAAATAACCCAAAAACAACATCGTAAAAGGTGTTTATTAATATTTTACCTAACAAAATAAGTGATACGATAGCGTTTTTGAACTATTTAAATGCCAAAACCAAAACTACATTATTTTACAAGTTTTAAAGTGACATCTAATAGTCTATAACAGCGATCCATTAACGTTTTTATACTAAAAATCATGTTAAGGACTAATATAAGGCACATTTATAAACTTTGGGAACTAAATAGAAGCAATTGAAATCTCAGGGACTAAATTAAGACTCACGTGTAAATTTAGGGACCAAATTGAGTATTATCTCTTAAAATAAAAAATAAGTTATTCCTTATAATATGTTCAATAATTATTATATGAAATTAGTTAGCTTATCATAATTAACCCTAAAATTCAATAACCTGACCAATTAACTAGATAGTTAGATTAAATGTTAATAATCATCATTTTGGTTAATATTCATGAAATTATACGTTCAACTTTTTCTTTTCCCTTTAGATAGTTAGGTTTAATATTTGATGTTAACTGGTATATCGAAAAATTTATTATGAC
>NC_029791.2:119458835-119465045 GCF_000816755.2 Arachis ipaensis | reverse complement strand
TATAATTTTAACAAAAAAAAAAGGATTTCAATCGTATTTAAATACCTATTTTTTTCATTATTTAATAATGTGTTTTTTATTTTTCTTTTATCCGGTTCTATTCGATAAAAAATTATAAAATTCAGTCAATAATTAACTAAGAAAGAATTTAAATATATGTTTGTTGACAATTAAATATTTTTATTTTTATTTTTTTAAATTTATCCTATTTTTTATTTATCTTTTTTATTATTACATAATAGCTAAGTTTTTTTTTTATATAATTTATTTTGAAGTTATTTTTGTGATAACTAATCTTTGGAAGTGGAACTTTTGAAGATGCGATTAGGTTGTCCATTTTGAAGCCTATTTATGAACACTTTAAATTGAAGCTGCATGTGAAACGATTCTCTTGTACTTCCCATATGTTCCTACTTTCTTGTGTTTTTTCTTTAATTCTCCATCTCATTGCACACTCAATCATATTTTTCTTTTTGTTTCTTTCTTTCTTTCTTCTAATTCATCTGTAGCAGATACTCAATGGTAGCTTTGACATAAACTCACCGAAAGGTAGTTAAAATATTCAATAATTATTATATTAAAATTAAATTCTAAAAATATGATTGATTTTGCTTTGGGTTAATAAAGTAAGTAATGATTTGCTGATTAATTGATTATTAACTAATAAAACGGTCAAACTTTCAACGCCAATGCAACAATTGTTATAATCTACTTGTTAACATTTAGGCATAATAAAATCCACCTAAGAATTTAATTTTTCTAATCCATCGGTGTCGAAAATATTTGTAATCTAATTAGATATTATTATATCAACAAAAATAATTACTTTTAACATTAATTACATATATTATTTAAAAAGTTTTAAGTTGGATACTAGATTAAAATTAAACTTTTAAATAGAAACATGCATGATAAGATTATATTTATTTTGAAAATGAGGTTGCACTGTTTAGGCGAATAAATAAAGAAAAACTTGTCGTTTATGTTGTTCGAGAAATGCCATTATTTCATATGAACACATGAGATGATTCTCTTTATATCTTATTTAAGGAATATGCTTTTAGAGTTTGTATATATTTTTGCCAAATAATTATTGCATGAAATTATGTTTGTACATTATATATATTGGATAGATGTCCTACACTATATATACATGTCATTTTCAATCATCAATTTTACAAATCTGATATATATGCGGGTACTCGTTTTGTGGTTGGTCCCAATCACAATTAATTAAAAAGGAAAAGATTTATCAAAAATTAAAAAAAAAAAATAGTAGGTGTAAGGTATTTTATATCATTGATTTGTAGTTCGAATTATTGAATTCCAATGTTCGAAAATGGAAGCAGCATGGTCTTTTGATTTACCTGCCCACAAAAGAAAATTGGACAAGTTGTTCAATCCAGCTCAAATTCCATAGAGTCATGCATAGGATCATAGGTATGGTTAAGCTTTCAGTAGTGTAAATGAAATGATGCATTGTCTTTTGCCTCTAAATCCAGAAGTTGCCATTAATAATGAATCAAAGTAATTTTTAAGGGTCAACGCGGATCGGATTGGATCGCATGCGACCAAAATTTCGATCCAATTCACATTAAAATAATCGGATTGAATTTAATATGAGTAGATTTTAAGTTTAGATTCGATTCGATCTGCACATTTGCGGATCAAATTGAATATCAGATATATTCGTAAAATATTAAAATATTTTTTAAAATTTATTTTTATTAAAAAATTAATATTTTTTTTATTTTTTTAAATATGTTTACTTTTAAAATAATATTAAATATACTTTTTTAAATAATAAAAATAAAATAATACAAAATTTTTTGTTAACTTTGAGTGATTGTGGGAGTACGTACTCCTTATCTAGCGCCCGACGCTCTACTAGGGTTTCACTGCGCTGCCTCCATGGTTATACCTTTCTTTGTCTTTTTTTCGTCAAACTCTTTTCTATCTTCTTCTACTTTCTTTTCTTAATTTCTTTTCCACTTAGCTCCCTAATTTTTGTTTTATCTCCCAATTCATTCCTCTTTTAATTCATTCCGTTTTCTAATTCACTCATTCCATATATCTTATGTCTCTTTGGAATCATTGAATACCAATTCTGATTTTCTCTACACCATGAGCAACAAATCAGAGACTCAGAACCCTCATATAATTGCTATGATGGTGGAGGGTGCCAGCCTTCAAGTGGCACCCAAAGAAATATGAAACTACTTTCGTGGAATTGTCGGGGTTTGGGGAGACCCCTGACAATCCACAATCTTAAAGGGATTTGCAAATCCTACTCCTCCGAGGTTGGTTTTATCTGTGAAACAAAAAATCAATCTCGACAAGTTGAAGGAAAACTAAGATCTTGTGGTTTCAAGGAATGGTTTATTGTAGATCGGGATGGATTATCAGCAATGGCATGGAGGGATGGTTGCACTGTTTAGATTTTACAGCATGGTAGATTTTTCATTGCGGCATCAGTTCTGACAGCTGGTTCTAATGATCCCTATGGTGTTCTAGGTGTTTATATCAGTTCAAATGATCAACATAGAATGGCTCAATTTGCTGAATTAACTTCAGTCACCCAACAATTCGATGGTAAGGTTGTCTTAATGGGGGATTTTAATGCCATTTCTAATCAATTGGAGAAAGAAAGGTGGGGGTGCTAAATCTCCTTCTTCTATTGAAACCTTTAATAGTTTTATTGATGATAATTCCCTGATTGATATTGGTATGGTCGGAAGACCATTCACTTGGTCAAATAGACGGAGGGGTGATGAGTTGATACCGGAAAGACTGGACCGATTTTTGGTAGGAGTTGATTGGCAGCAACTCTATCCCAATGCAATGGTTCTTAGACTGTCAGAATCAGGCTAGGATCATGCCCCTCTTCTCCTAGACTCTAATCCGAGAACTGAGAGATCTAAACGCCGATTCAAATTCCAAGAAAGATGGTGTTCCAATGATGAAATAAGGCAAATTGTTAGAGAGGTTTGGCATGAACAGATTGATGGTTCAGCCATGTATATCCTAGCTCAAAAAATAAAACGTTGTCGGCATACGATTGTCAGATGGCAGCAAGAACACAGATCTAATTCGAAGGTGGAGATTGATTTACTACAGTCGGAATTAGAGGAACTTCGTTTAGCAGGAATTCATGGAGGCGACATCATTTCAGAAATAGAGGACAAACTTGAAAAAGCATTGCAAAATGAGGAATCTTATTGGAAAGATAAGTCTAGAGTCAAATGGCTCAAATCTGGTGATCAGAATACAGCTTTCTTCCATCAGAAATTTAGAAATCGAACCCGAAGGAATAGAATTTGGCAACTAACTCGCAGTGATGGTGAAGTGGCTACTTCAAATGCTGGTATTGCTTCTGTGGCTGAATCTTATTTCAAGGACATCTTTTCCTCCACTTGTCATGAGAACCCTGAACCTCTGTTTATTGATTTTGAACCTAAGGTTACAGCTCATATGAACCGTAGGCTTCATGGCACTTTCTTTGGTTTATATTGGAGAAGTTTGGTTTTGACTCCCGATGGATCATGTGGATTCGAGAATTAGTGACAACTGCTTCTTATTCCATTATTGTGGAAGGACAACCTTATGGTTTCTTCAAACCAAATAGAGGTATTCGACAAGGAGATCCTCTATCCCCCTATCTTTTTCTTTTTTTGTGCAGAAGGTCTCTCCTTCTTGCTACACAAGGCAGAACAAAACAGACTAATTCAGGATCTTCAGATACATAGGCGATGTCCCAAGGTCAACCACCTCCTGTTTGCTGATGATTCCATTTTATTCTGTAAGGCTAATCCTGAAGCATGTTCAAATATCCTGCATTTATTGAATTCTTATGAAAGCATCAGTGGCCAGAGGGTAAATCTTAATAAATCTGCTGTATTCTTTAGCCACAACACTCCATCCACTACTCGTACACTACTGGCTAACTCTATGAATATTAATCATATTGGGGCTCAGGATAAATACCTTGGTTTGCCTTTTACAGTCTCTAAATCGAAAAAAGCTTCTTTTAGTATGATCAAAGAAAAGGTTCGGAAAAGAATCCAAAGGTGGAAGCGCAATCTTCTTTCGTCAGGTGGTAGACACGTATTGCTTAAGGCAGTGGGAGAAGCTATTCCTATTTATACATTGTCTTGCTTTAAGTTGCCTGATGGTTTAATTTCGGAAATTCACTCTCTACTTTCTCAGTTCTGGTGGGGACAAAAAGGTTCTGAAAGGAGGATGGCTTGGATTAGCTGGGACACTATGACTCGCCCACGAAAAGAAGGAGGCCTTGGATTTAAAGATCTCAGAATCCAAAATCTGGCGCTTTTAGGCAAACAGTTTTGGCGACTTGTAACACAGCCTACTTCCTTATTATCCAAAATCTTAAGAGGTAAATACTTTAGCAATGGTAATGCTATAACGGCAGAAATTGGATTCTTACCTTCTTGGGGATGGAGGAGCATACTGGAAGACCGAAAGATTGTTGAAAAAGGTCTTAATTGGGCTGTGGGTACTGGTGAGAATATCCGAACCTTTGAGAATCCTTGGCTGCCTCCTCCGTATCCTTTAATGATTTCTGACATGCCAAATAGACAGGCTATTTCTGAGTTGGTTCCAAGAGTTAAAGATCTAATTACTGAAAATAGAAATTGGAATCAGAATCTCATTCAAGAATTATTTCCCCAAGACGTTGCAAACAGGATTTTGTCAGTTAAAATTCAGCAGAATAGGGACAAATTGCAATGAGATTTGAACAAATCCAAGCAATATGATACAACTTCAGGTTACAGAATTGGCTATTTATTTTACCATCCACCTCTGGAGCTTTGCCCTAATTATATGCAGCAGAAAAAGCCGTGGATTGATCTATGGAAGTTGAACTTGCCTCACAAAATTAAGCTATTTATCTGGAAAGCTCTCCATGGCCAACTTCCAGTGCTTGCTCAAATTCATCACCGCATCCCATCTATATCACCAATATGCCCTTGCTGTCATGAAGCAACGGAAACAGTCACTCATTGTTTGATCGATTGCTCTAGAATTAAAGACGTGTGGTCTCAGAGTTATCTTTGTGACTGTCTTCCCCCTCAGAGTTCTAACGACTTTTGGACATGGTGAACTGCAACAATAGAGATACTTAACCCATTGAAGAATGCTGACCGTAATCCTCAATTGCTTGCCATCATTTGCTGGAACTGCTGGAAAGCTCGCAACCAGTTGATTTTTGAAGGTTCTACTTCTATGTCGTCTGCCATTCTAGCAAGCTCTGTCAAGTTGCTCCGTGAAATCCAAAGAACTCCCAGTTTAGGTCGTCATCTCCATGAGACAAGCTCTTAGTTGCATTCAATTTGATTTATCATTATTTCTTCTTTAAGATTTTTCTTCGTTTTTCAACCACGCACCGTTGGATGAATACCTTCAGTGTAGTGTTTTTGGGAAATTCCCACCTTTTATTATGCCGTTCTGCTTTTGGACATCTTTGTATTTCATTTTTTAATAATTAATGAAATATAACCTATTGTCTTTGGAAAAAAAATAAAATAATACAACATATATGATTATTATTAGTTAAAATAAAATATAAAAAAATATTTATTTATTTATTTTTGTGAATCTGCATATATGCGCGGATCGGATATACAGATACATACATAAAATCCGCAATTCGATCCTATTAATATGCAGATCAGATCGAATATCGAATTCGATCTGATAGCCTTACGGATTAGATCTATATCCTCAATTTTCAAATCAGATTCGGATAAATATCGCAGATATACGGATCTGATCCGATATATGAACACCTCTAATAATTTCTATATATAGGAACTTATAGAATAAAATAATTTTTTTTGTTGCTCATATTATCCCCCAATTAAACAAGCTAAAGAAATGAGTTACTATAGACAAAATTCGAATCCCCACATTTATTTAAGCGAACAAATGAGTTAATCACCAACAAACTCAAGTTGGTTTATAAAATAAAATAGTTGTATACTATCAACAATAATAGAATAGTAAAAACCCAAACATTTACAGGGAATCATCATTAATGGGGTTTAATTAACTGGAGTACATGTTAATGTAATTGTTAATAAAATAAATAAACAATAAATACATTAATGGGGTTTAAGTGTTTAACTAAGTAAGATACATGTTAGCAATTAGTAATTTTTTTAAAATGTTATTATTTTAATAAATGAATAA
>NC_029791.2:119456914-119458783 GCF_000816755.2 Arachis ipaensis | reverse complement strand
CGTTGAAAATTATTTACACTTTTGAATTTTTATATATAAAAATCAAATTGATAATAAATATCTAAATAAATGCAAAAGAAAAAATTATATATGTTCACACTTTGAAATTGGGAACCTATTTGCTTTGACATGCTAAAGTGCTAATGTATATTTAATAAGGATTTATCTATCTTATATGCTAAGAATACATTTATCTATTTAGAGATTTGAATCCATAATTTCTAGATTTTAATGTATTTATTTTATATTTATTAAATAAAAAATTTAAAATTTTCTATTAATAGTAAACTTATTAATAGCTAAACCCATTTCATAATAGGCAAATAAAAAAAGCATATACAAAGTGACGTTTGAAAATTTGAAACTGAACAAGATCAAAGCTTTATTAATTGTCCTTAATTCAAAGTAGCTAAGAGGGATGACAAAAACAAAGATGTAAGCTCAAAACCTTAAATTAAAGTCATGATGCCATGAATTGAACCTTATACATAAAATGTCTTTTGACTTTTTTTCCTATATATATGTTACAATATTTGGAGGGTCATTATCCTACTTACAGTGACTAATAACCACATTCATCAATGTGGTAAGAGAATGAACCACTTGTAGGGTTATGAAGTGGGTGGGTCAATTCACCTAATCCAATCGACTTTCTTGACTTTCTACACCTACTTGATAGTTAATTTATAGCTGGATAATGTTGTCATCAGGGTTAATCAATGTGGTTAGCAAAATATAAAATAAATACACATACAAGTCTTCAACCTTGGTTTAATTAATGTGGTTCTACTCCACTTGATATTTTACCTCTACCTTTTTATAACCCAAAATACAAAAATATTAGCGGATTTTGGAGCTTGGACTTGATAATAACATTGTGTCTTATATTGAAAAGAATGTCACACATCCATAAATTGGTTTGATTAATTCAAAGCTAAAATTTAAGGGGAAAAAAGAAATTGTCTTGAGGTCAAATATGGTCGGTGAGTTCGAAATTGCACTTTTGGAATTTCCTTTTCTTGAGAGTGGAAATATTTGAATACCTACGAGCCATGATCAATTCAACAATAATGCTTTGCTTTACATGGTCCCAAATTTAAACATATTATTATTATTATTCCATTCACAGTGTCAAGGTTAGAGGCTAGAGGAGCCTTTTAGGGTCAGAAGAACGAATAAATTATAAAATTTTTATGTAATTTTTAATTCAAACCTTGATCATTATTATATTCTTGTTTTACTTGGAATATAATATATTATGATTTCAAATGTTAATACTAGGTCTCTTAGGAAGACTTAGCTTTTACAAACTATTACCTTTGGCTCCAAATTATTTGAATAATTATTAAAGCAATAATTATTGATAAAGAGAATGGAAGTGAAAATTTTGTACTATTATATAATCTATCCATTTCTACAATGAAAACTATTTGTAAGTTCATATTTCGTTTTTCTTTTATACTACTAATAATTGCATTTTTTTTAAGCAAAACTAAAAAATAGAATGAAAATGTATGTATTGTTCTCATGATTACAAAAAGTATCAAATTACTCAACAGCATTGACAAAGAACGAGGAAGCTTCTAAGAACTTAATGTTGTCCGTAGTGTACTATTTTCTTCTCTTCTTTTATCTTATTTCCTCTCAAATTGTACAATTGTAGAAAGGGTACCCGTATACAAATGAAGAGATTGTTGACCAGCCAAATATGATTGAGTATGCTACAATTTAATAGTTTACTAACAACAAAAAACCATGATTATTTGTAAAATATGAAAAGTTGTGATTAGATTACTAAATACTCAAATTGCCATTAAATATTTCCCATCAAACGAAAGAAAAAGAAGAGAGTTGTCAGACCTAAACATA
>NC_029791.2:119456130-119456892 GCF_000816755.2 Arachis ipaensis | reverse complement strand
AGTTTATATTTATTACTAATAAAAAATAATCCAGATAATAAATAAGTCACTACTAGAATTAATGTCAAAATCATAGAGCTGAGGATAAGCAATACGTAGAAATACTTTGTAATATCCAAGAGGGTAGACATTCCCTTCAACTTGGAAAATGTTGGATGAAGCATCAGAAACTTTGGAATTTTGAAGTTGATTGGTTCTTCAGAAAGTAAGTAGAAAAATGACAGAAAATACATCACTGTGGGTAAATCTAACTTTAGTAAAATTATAGACTCACTGTTTTTCTATGTACCAGCAAAATAATTTACCATCCATACATTTAGGAACATAATTCTGTTGAATGCTAAAAAAAAAGTTAAGTGATTATTCTTGTGTATTTTATATGTACTCTTATTATAATTAATTATAGTCATATATTAAATAATTAATCAATTAAGTAAATTTTTATTCTAATTGACATGTACTAAAAGTAAAATGACTAATTAATTACAATTGAATTTATATTTATTATTAAAAAAATAATCTATTTTATCATATGTCAATTAGAATAAAAATTAATTTAAACATAGTACAATATATCTATATGTTTAGTACAATATGTTATGCATCATAGGTTAATGTAAATGAAATTATAGATAATAAATTCCATCTCTAAACAAAATTTGATAGAAAGAAGTGTTGAAGTAGAAAGACTTAGGTGGTTATTTTTTATGTACTCTTATTATAATTAATTACAATTTTATATTAAATAATTAATAAAGTAAG
>NC_029791.2:119440738-119455940 GCF_000816755.2 Arachis ipaensis | reverse complement strand
TATTTGGGTAAGAATAACACATTTACAATCTTGTAAGTATGTGATTCACAATTTATAACAACGCATAAATTTTTAATTCAACTATTTGGTTTGCTTAAAAAAAATTTAAATTCTTCAATTTATTTATTTATTATTGTTGGTCAACCTTATTATGGTTTCCGAATTTTGAGTATTCTTTTTGTTATCCCATAACTTTCTTTGGATTTTTAACAGTAACACAACATGGGCCTAAAAATACATGACTAAATTGATACAGGCCAAGTCCGATATATATTGGGCCTCTTCACCGATGAAAATGATAACCAAGTGGCATGGAGTAGGTGTTAACCCTACAACTTTTCACCTGACCAAAAAAAAAAAAGAAAAAACCCTACAACTTTTCATGACAAAAAAAGTAAAAACAAAAAACCTCTACAACTCAAAAAGCAAGTTGATGCGATTGTGGTTGACTTAACCCATGAACAAAGTCTAACCAACATTGTGGATGAAAGGCAACAAAATTTAGAAGCAAAGTAATTCCATTTGAAATGAAAAGCGTTTTTGGTTAATATAAGTGAATGCGAAAATCCAAAACACTACTTATCCTTTTCCCACCATCACAAGAAACAGTGGCAGCATCAAAATTAGAAAACCCATAAGTCATGCATCCTCATAAACACAAATATAAAACATGGTTCCATGCATGCATCCCAAAACAAACCATCATAATAATGTCTGTGAGTCCACCAAGAGAAAGAAGCAACAACAATAACAATGGATTCCAACTATACTGGTGCTTCCAGTGCAACCGCATGGTGCGAGCCGCACACGATAACAACCCATCCTGTCCACGCTGCTTTGGCCAATTCATCCAAGAAATCAACATGCCAACCCCAAGACTCTTTCTCGATTTTACCCCTAACACTAACCACCCTTCTCCACAGCCCCGTCTTCTAGAAGCTCTCTCCCTCATGCTCGATCCCGCCTTCCAACAACCCCGTCGCCGCCCCCGCATCCGCCGCCGCCAACCTTCCGACACACCCGACCCCCACCCTACAACTCGTCCCCGAACCTGGATCATTGTCCATCCCATCGGTGCTTCCCCCGAGGAGCTCGAAGCCATGGTTCCGCCGCCGCGCCGCGACCGTCCGGTGGTGCCGATCGGGGTGGACTCCAGGGACTACTTCCTTGGTCCGGGACTGAACGAGCTGATCGAGCAGATTACCGAGAATGATAGGCCGGGTCCGGCGCCGGCGGCGGAGAGAGCAATCAGAGGGATACCGAGAGTGAAAATAGAAGCACAGCATCTGAAAGAGAATTCTCAGTGTCCGGTTTGTCAGGAAGAGTTTGAGGTTGGTGAAGAAGTGAGGGAGCTTCCATGTAAGCATGTTTATCACTCTGATTGCATTGTTCCGTGGCTGAGGCTTCATAATTCTTGCCCCGTTTGCCGCCATGAGGTGCCCGATGGTGATGATGATGATGAATGTGTTGCTGAGGGGAGGTTTCAGAGGTGCTTGAGGTGGACGAGGGTTTCTTCTCTTTGGCCATTTCATCACCACCGTCGACGTGTTCATCCTGCTGATCCAGGACCAGGAGAGAATAATAACGCTACTGCTTCTCTCAGGGGTGATTAATTCAAATTAAACTCAATTAATCCTTGTGTTTATTTTTCCATCAACTGAGATTGTGTTTGCACTCGTCTTTCAGTACCTAATCCAAGACGCTCTTGCACCATTCTTTAACTAAAGCTCAGGTGCTGAATTCAGTTGTAATTTATTGGCAGCTCTGTCATCGCAGTTTAGGCAACTTGTCATGCTGTAATTCAGTTGTAAGTTACTATCACATATTCATGCTGCATTCTTTGCTTGCTTTACCAACTTCTTTTTAATAAAAATCCATTTCGCAGGAGCATCTTGAACTTGCACTTCACACGAGTTAAAATTGTCTTCGGGTTTTCACGTTTCAATCATGTTAAAACTGGAGTTCATCTTCACAATATACAAAGTTGGAGAACAGTGTAAACCGTCGTGAAAAAGGGCACTTCTCCCTGATTCCGTGGATGTGGCATTTGTTTGTTATTCTTTTAGCATATAAAATGTATATAGCTTAATACAGTTAATTAATGAATGGCTAGAGTACATGTTACTGCAATATACGATGCCATGTCGTATCACAATGTTACTTTGGTTATCCCGTTATATCTATATGCTGTAATTATTATGTTATTAACAATGACAGTCGTTAAAAGGAACATAATTATAATTGGATTACTATAAAATTCATTCACCGACTGAGGTGAAATCAACATTAAACATTAAAGTCATGCGTATATTCATGAGATAAAAGTTTCTATGAAAAGACATCTCGTCACATATCTTGATAAACTGGGACTTTAAAAGTATGAAGAAATTTTTAATGAGTAACAACTCTGTCTGGATGACCTGCTCCAAGTGCCTATTTCTTTTTCTTTTTCTTTTTTTGTCTTTTAAGCCATTAAATTAGTTTTCAAATCCTCTTTTCAGGACCAAATTTTTCTCTCTATGAACGATGAATCAATGCAAGGTGAAGTCATAAAACGAATACTGAATAACTGGAGTTATAATATGGTCCCTTGGTTTAACCTCCATAGCTGCAAAATTTTACATCGAGATTCAAAAGCCCCTGCGCTGATGGTGAGTACCAGCATGGAACCCTTCTGTGTATGCGGTGTTCTTAAATATCATCTGTGTGCAATTAACAATAATCTAGTTATTAGAAAGAAATTGCACATCAATAGAAGATTTTTACCTATTGCAACTGCAAGGAACCCATTCCCTAATTTTATTGCTAAGGGAAAAAAAAAAAAAGGATTAACTAATAACCGGCATCACCAAATACTTACAGCAAGGTTTTTGAAATCTGAGCTCAGGTTTTTCCGTAAATTGTCGGATACCACGGTAGCAAGCTGCTCTCCATGTTGCTTTATATTTCCTTCATTGATCTGTATAATCAAGATTGTTCATCATGATTTGGGGATGGAATAATAAGTTCTAATTTGAAAAGAAAGCTTTAATTTTAGCTTTACCTGCAAAAGCACTAATTCAGATGTTTTTTGCAAAATCTCCTCAACGAATTGCCCAACATTAGCTGAGGAGCTTGATAAACGTTCATTTTTTACTGGTGCCCCCTTTGCATTTTTCTCACTAACAGCTGGCTTGACGGCTTTGCCTGCATTAGAAAGATGAAGGATCCACTTCACTATTAACTAACTCTAAGCCAAGAACATGGCTTCTGCCACCCTCATAAAACTGATTAGTGAATGCGCTAAACTATTGGCAACTCTATTTAGTTCGAGCTAGAAAAATACATAAGCACAAGTTAACGATCCGTATTGTAGTAGTCGACAGACAGCAAGTCAGCACTAGTCACCCGTGTAAGACTCTTGGTTCTTAATAATGCAAAAACAGGCAATACATTAGTTTTGCCTAGATATGGGTAAACAAAAGCAAGCTACTTTTTCCATGGATATAATTAATAACTGATACAATAGATCAATTTGCAAATTGCCTCAGTCAAAGATGGAAGGGTAAATGGTAGGTCCTACTACATTTTTGGGTCACCGTGGTATCAAGTTCAAGTTTAAAAAATCCTCAAGTAGTCAAGTAACGATGTTTCTGGGTTACAATGATAGAGATTGACAAAAGGAAAGGAAGAAATAAAAAGGACAAAATGGAATAGTTGTTTATCAGTTATGGACACAGTGATAAAATTGTTACTAGAATTTTTACCTGAAACTGTCTTGGAACTGTTATCCACAGAAACAAGGTTTCCGTCCTTAGGAACTTGTGAAGAAGGTTGCTTTTCTGGTTGATCAGGCAATACTACTGAACCGGATGGAACTAGAGCAGCAAGATCAGGTGGTTGATCTTTCCCCACTGGAGGATTGGCCTGCAATGGGATTCAGAAGATATATAAGTTTATCGATAATTTTTTGTTTTGTTTTGTTTTGTTTGGGGGGGTAACAATAATTGTAATAATAACAATAAAGAAAGTTATGAACAAAGAATAATATTGAATCATTAAAAAGAACTAACCGTTCCATGATCTTTTAGCCACTCTCCTAAAGGTCTATTAGTATTCTGAGGATCATAGGGTTCACCGTAAAAGAAGTCCGAAATAACCACATAATAACCAGAAACTGCAATCTTGTCTCCAAGCTTCCTAAACAACAAAAGATGAACAATGTTATTTAGGATAGGAACACATTGAGATGGAAACAGAGATAATTGACAATAAGAGCAGATTGAATCAGATTAGCCTCCTGCTTCTATTGGTGGTAAAATTTATCAAAACCTTCAGAAATTTTAAGTGAAAGATAGCGAAGCTTTAATCTTAGCAAGTAACATCAAACAAGAAAAGCTTCTACCTTCCCTTCTTGTCAATTTTTGTTCAGTCAAGTGTCAAACAAGAGCACATTCAAATAATTAGAATAAAGCAACAAAATTTGGTTTAATGAGGAGAAATAAACTACAAGACATGTCCTGAATATTAACTCACCTCCAAATCAACATATGAGGGATTTCTTCCTATTGATTTAAGAAATTTGTCAAGACCACTTGCATTTAGAGCTGCAATTTATAGAATCAGACTTTATATATCAGTGTAACCACAGCATTAGCAATGCATAATGGATCCAACAAAGGACCTATTAACTTCTGTCTTATGTCAAATTAGACAGGAGAAACATAGCACTGGGGTTTAAAAGAAAAACATAAATCTTAGTTTTCTAAAGGTTTCAAATAGTAAGAAAGCATAAGAGGTTGCCATAAGGAAACTAGTTATACTTTTTCACATAAGACTTACATATGGACATGTCATTTGACAATGGGTGGAAGAAGCAGTGCGTCTGTGTCTTGAATCCTTGATCCAATAAAAGTGAAACATCTCTTCAGAAAGGGGAAAAAAATGAATTAAAAATTAGTTCCCTGGAGATAAGTTTGCTAAACAACTCAACAAAATGTAAAAATTGAAGAAGCACAATAACTAGTAAGCTTTTCTTAAAACAAAGAAGGAAGTTTAGAAGGAAACTAAAAGTAGATAGTAGGTAGGAAGTCTAAAACACAAAAACTGCAGGAAATACAGAAATCAATGGATTTCCAAGCAAATTATCTTCTTTCTGAAAATGGGGAAAGTTTTACAAAAAAAATAAAAAGCCCTCCGAAGAAAGGTACAGCAATTAAATTAATGTATGTTTGCAAGTAATTCTAAGAGAAAATACAGATAACCCAAAGTGAGCAAACAGAATAAAAACAAAAACATACCGTGCTGATTCATTCACTAACGCAAATGGAGTAACACAACCCAGAGACACCTAGTTAGATAAGGGACAAGAAAGGGTCGTCAGTTTAGATAATAATTTCAACCAAGTCATTTTTCACAAAATTATCTTAAATTATATAATCATCAGTATTTGCTACGTATGATATTAATATTATATGATTAAAAATTATAATAATCAAAATATCAGTGCAAAAAGTAAAAGCAAAAAGAGAGCATTTAACGATAATAAGGTTCTAAGTTCTAAGTCTATATATTATTCATTAGAATAAGAGAAAGTTCTTATAACAGATTGGATTGATCCATGGAACAGATGAACTGTATTTACCAAATGACCCTCACCAACTCAATCAATGAATGAATCAACATGAATTGGTTCCCTCATGGACTATATAATGCATACCAGAAAGTATAACACATAACAAGACAAATATCACACACTATATATATATATATATATATTTTGGTAATAATCGACTTGTCTTTCTAAACAAGATAAACAAAGAGAAAAGGAAAATGAAGATGATATCAACAAAAAGTATGGAATAATTACACAAACCTGAAGTATTTCACCCAAAGCCTCTTCAGGTGCCATTCTAAGACCCCCTTTTCCTAAACCAAGCCGCTGAGATAGCACTGCTCAGCTTCAAAGCAACAAGTAACTCATGAATACACATCAAAGTAAGGCAAAAGCAAAGCAAGTGAACCAATTCCTCTCAAATTTACAAAGTCATATATACCTTTAAGATCTACCTTGGTATCAGCTAAAGCAGAAACGATATAAAATCTGTTTTTCTTGTCCTGTTTGGTAAGTATACTTGTTAGAGAGGGCAATCAAATTGTAAATAAATTAATTGTTTGCTCATGTAGGTGCACAAAAACCACAAATAAATTAATTCATATTATGCAATAAATATGCATAATAACAAGTTATTCATGTTTGCTTCAACCATTTTTGCCTCTTTAGGCCACTAACTAAATTGCATTAATTCATTATCTTTTCATCAAAACTTGTATATGCACTGATGTTATATTTTTCCCTCACAAGAATAAGGTGTGTTAACTCAGTTTTATTCTGACACTAAAAGATCTTTAATTTCTTTCTTGTTTCTTCCATACTTAATAAGTTCCTCCTTTCCCTAAGACCTTTCCGTTATTAGTCAAGAATGTAAAACCTATATGATAACAGGCTATCAGTGCCCGTAGATGAGTTATATTTCAATGCTGAAAATAGTAGAATCAACAATAGGGGGAGGATAGGAAGGAGGAACTATGATGCTGATGACACAGTAGTGTACAAATCCAAGAACCTTGAGGCTGAAAGGAGGAGGAGGCAGAAGCTCAGTAACAGGCTCTTGATGCTACGCTCCTTAGTCCCCATCATCACAAATGCAACCACCTTAACCCTCAGTTTCAATTTAATTTAATTTCTCATATACACTCTTCAATTACCAAATGATTTTTTTGTAATTCAGTGCTCATTATGAACCTTGGTTTTGATTTCTTCAGATGAACAAAGCAACCATAATTGAGGATGCCATCAGTTACATTAAGAACCTTAAAGACAGTTGACAAGTCTCACCCGAGAGCATCAGGAAATAGAAGCAACACCGGAGACAGTTGTAGAACCAAAGACTAATGAGACTAACAATGGTGAAGCCATGAAAGAATGGGAGATAAAGGTTAACCTTAGCATTTTCCAATTAGCAATTTGATTTCCCTCCTTTATAACTACAATTATAATAATGCTCCTTTATAACTAAATACTAAGACATAATCAATAAAGCAATGGTAAACAAAAACATAATATAGTATACCTTCAAAAACAAATTTTTACTCAATCCTCCCCCCAAATGTCCAACATACTTTGCCTGGAAGAAAACAACAGCTAAATCAGAAAAAAGAAAAATGATTAAAAAAGAAAAAGGAATGCAATATAGTGAGTAAAGCAAAGTATATTCTTGAACAGTGTTGGACCTGAGCCTCAACAGTCAAAACAACAGGATGCTCGTAACGAGAAAACTCGATCTGAAGTTCCTGAAAAAAACATTAATATAAAGCTCATCAATCACTAGTCCTATTCAAGAACACAAAAACTCACATCTCAAGTAAAAAACGGTGGCAATTATAGTAAATTTGCAACTGTGAGAACTGAAATTTAGTGTTCTGAGTAATTCGATTATCAGGAATAGTAACAAAGAAACAGCTACAAAAATAATTAAGCAAGTTGAATGAAAAGTTACGATTACAACAAAGAGTAGAGAATAGTGAACAGTGAAAGTAGAAACGATAAATTGAGAAGATGAAGAACCTGTAAACGAGAAAGGAGTTGTTGCTTTGAAAGAGGCATGGCGAAGGGAAAAGGAAGCGTTTGCAGATTGAAAGATTGCAGCTGCTCAGTAAGGGAAGGAAGAAGCCGATGATGAGTCAGCAAGAAAAGACCTTCTTTATGGGCCTGGGTTTTTGTGGGCCTGTCCATCTGAGTTTTCCTCAGCCCAACATTCCTGACTACAGAAACAAGTTGTTAGAGCCCAACATTGAGCTTGGGTCAGTAGGCCCAAACAATTGGTGTATGGTTATAGCCCATATATGTTACTGTTTGAAAAAAAAACAAAGATCTCTATGTCACTGTCCAAAAAAAAAAAGATCTCTATGTTATTATATAAAACTGTATTCCAAACAACCAATTTGGGTCGGTTGAGTGGTCCCGCCTTATGTATACAGCAACTTATTAATTTATAAATCTTATTATGACCATCCCTCATCGGTTGCCCGCGGATTCCATTATCCAGTAGCGTATCCACGGCTTCTTGTACCAATTTCTTCTGGCACATTACTAATTCGCTTGGCGTAGATATACTTATTGTTAATAGATCAATAAGAGTATTGTTCCCATAGATAACTCTTCGATAGAGTTCATTAATATCTAAGCTCATTAACTTTTCCCCATCGATTTGAATAATGGGTCTCAACTCGGGGGAAAGAACTGGTAAGAGACATAAAACCATCCATTCCGGATTTATATTTGTTCAGATAAAATATTTAGGGGTAAAGTACTAAATTGGTCCCCTAGGTTTGGGCGTAATTCTGTTTTGGTCCTTAAGGTTTAAAGTGTTCTATTTGAATCCAAAACGTTTTCATTTAGCATCAATTTAGTCCCACAGTGAGGTCAAAATTAAATAATTAACAAAATGTCCTACATAACAACAGTTCAAGAACAAAATCGATAATCTGGAGAACAAGTACAAGCTCTAGAGGCACAAAATCAACCATTGATGCATCAATACATTTATTTATCATTTTCTTTAGTTTTATAGAAAATATTTTATTTATATTATAAAAAATAATAAATAAATGTATTGATGTATCAATGGTTGATTTTATACCTCTGGAGCTTGTACTTGTTCTCCAGATTATCGATTTTGTTCTTGTACTGTTGTTATGTAGGACATTTTGTTAATTATTTAATTTTGACCTCACCGTGGGACTAAATTGATGCTAAATGAAACTTTTTTGAATTCAAATAGAACACTTTAAACCTTTGAGGATTAAAATAGAATTACGCCCAAACCTAGGGACCAATTTAGTACTTTATCTTTTTTTTTTGATGTTCTATTATTAAAAATGATTAACCGCTGAAAATGATTAATTTACCAAATTTTTGACCAATTTTAGATTTTTTTTTTATTAATTTACTAACAATAAATTTGTAACCAAAATTGAATCAATTTAATGAGTAATTTTTAATTAATTCGGTGGAAATGGGCGACTCAATCCCATTCCCATAGGCCATAACAATGCTCCTTTCACATTGGGTGGAAGATAATTCCCCGGAGGGTGAATGTTAAGGACTAAGGAGAAGTAGAGAAGAGAGAAGAGGACAAAAACGTCAATAGCCGGCAAAATACATGGAAGATTGTGTTGTGTGCAAAACAAGGAAAGGAAGGGCGCGTGGAGTGATCCAACATTAGTACTACTTAACAAGGCATTCTACCAAATAAGACATTTGTCCTAACTCTTCTACACTCCTTTCCTTGGACCAAGAAAGCATAAACTCTTTCTAATCCATTTTATTTACTGGATATATTATCGACCACTTGTCATTTTCATAGAAAATTTTCAAAAAGTTGAATATTTTTCTTATGAAAAAATGTATTTTTTATATTTTTTTGGTTGTTTTTAAGGCCAACTTTTCGAAGATATACGCCATATTTGTGACAATTATTATATGTTATATATTTGTTATTAGAGGATTAATATCTAATTACTTGTAATTGTGTTAGCAATTATTTTTATTGTTGTTGTTAATGGCAAAATAAAATACCACTAAAATTTTTTTCTTGTAACAATAAAAGCTCTAATGGCCTCATCTAAGCTTTTGTCATATTTTGATTTATTATTAATTTAATAACCTCATACTTAATACAAAAATGTCACTTTCAAAGTATTGATAAAATAAAGCAAGCATTATTTCTGTGTCTGCCTTAGATACATTCACAACATATATGCAAAATATTCTGTATCTAAAAATTGTTTTAATTTGCATTATTGCAAAGACATCCATGCTAAATAAATCAAAATAGAAGAGGCCCTCATGGCACTGAGTATACTATTAATAATAGTTGCTTAATTGATTGAGATCTTGCTCCATTATTAGTTAATCACATTTTCACTAAATGATGTCTTAATAAGGCCAAGCATGGATATTAATCTCATGTTTGATGTTGGATCTGGACTACCATACCACTCCTTTTCCCTTTTAGTAGGCAATTATTCTTTCTCACAATCAGAAATGAGTGATCCCACATGAAATTCCTTAGACAATTGTTGTTTCTATAATTCTATGTATGGCTTCTCTAAATGAGACACATAATCTCTTTGCCAAATGCCCTTTTTTTTTGTCAATAGAATAATGTGGCACAGCAGCTATATAACTACATACTCTCTTCATTTTCTTAATTTTGATTGGACATAATTGATGTCAAATTCATTCAAACTTTGTTTAAAATACATTAAATGTGACTGAACCATGTAATAGATAACATTATTAGTAATGACAAGCCTAATTATTACTAATAATGCATGGCCTTGCTGAATATATATGTAGTTCATGTTACTTTGAATATGACAAAAAATTTGGCACCCTAGACTTAGTAGTAAAGTATTACAATAACAGAAATGTTTGATAACCAAAGAAAATCAGCCAAAAACAGCCATAACTTGTCTTATTTAGTATTCATTAATTGTTGCGACAATTAATGAATGTTAAATAAGACAAATTTTGGCTGTTTTTTTTATCTACCTAACATTATCCTTACAATAATTCCAAAGAGGACTGATATGCATAAAATTCCCCAAATTTGGTTGGGTACTTCATTAAGCAAGGCAATCCCATGAAGCAAAAACACTAATAATTTATTAAACATACTATAATCTAGGATTGATTTACACTTTGAACTCACATGCTTGTGGCCAAAACAGGAACTCTGATTTCACATGCCATGTCTCAAAATACTACATTTCCATTGTCCTCTAGTTACATCAATTTCATGTGCATAGAATTAATAAGAACAAACTAAGCTGCTAAATAAAATTAGTTCCATATAGGAACATAATGCAATGTAGGTCCAAGAATCCCATGATTGAAACTATTTAGTAAAAGGAATTAAAAAGGGTAGATACATTATATATCTTGAACAAGCAAAATACCAAAAGCAAAAGCTTTTATTATGCACATTCTGTTTCTTATTGAGAGTAGCTAGATGCAATGTAAAAGGAACAATTTTGAGAATGGGATCCCATGATGGTGCCTTATTTAGCCCATTTGTTTTTTTTTTTTTTAATTTTTTTTCCACAAAGAGGACATGTCATGTGTGCTAATATTGGCCTTGACCCTATATGGTTCTAATACACATGATCATGGTTCAAAAAAGTTGGCCAAAAGCGTCAAAGATTGTCTACCATTCTTATTATTATGTTAAAAGAAGACCATGTTCATGTTGCATATAATATTGTTATCAAAAGAGTTGCTTGCATCAAAAGTCATCACTAAATCAAATGTTTCTTTTCTCCTAGATTTATATATATAAGCTACTAAAGGCAAACAAAGTAAGCCCAAATAGAAAAATCCTAGTTTAAATTTGTAATCATACACCATTGGATTACCTTAATATATATTTTTGATGATTGATCATATTTTATTTTTAATTTTTTAGTCATGACCTAAAACTGTGGGAGGATATCTAATCTATTATTCTTTTGGAAAATTCTCAAGTGTTCCGTCGTACCATTTCAGTGATTTTTAACCGTTGATCTTAATTATAAAAAATATATATAATATATATAATTAAGATCAATGATTAAAAATCACTGATATACCGATATGACGCTACACTTGAAAATCTTCATTCTTTTACACAAAATGGAAACTAGTATGGATTTATTCCCATCTAAGTTTCTAAGAGAAGTATGAGGGTATAGAATACCAAACTTACACATGGCAACAATAATGAAATATAGACAGTGCTCTGAAAAAACCAACACTTTCCAATGGTTTCAAGTTACCAAGCTGATTAATTATATTATTGTTCCCTCTTGTCTGAGTAGTGAATTGAAAAAAAGAAAAGGCATCTTTGGCACTTTCTCATGCAATAAAGGGCTTCCCAAATGATCCTCATATAGTAGCAACAATAATAATAATAATAATAATGCAGTGAAAGGAATGACTTATAAGTGAGGATATTAATGTTTTCTGTTAATTACTACTATCCCTTTATTCCATTACACATGGAATAATATTGACATTGTATAACAAGCTTTGCATCAATGTCACATACATAAATAAATTTCGGAATGCAGAAAAGAGAGGCCAAAATGAATATATAAATAAATATATATATCTCTATGGATTTCTTCTAATGTAACATAGCATAAGGTATACAAAGTTTCTTATTTTTATGTAGCATCAGAGAGCAACATCTTGTTGAAGTTGTACCACTGAAGACAAATGAATATAACAAAAAAAGTAGAAAAATGAATAAAGAAAGAAAGAATGAATTTGATGATGAGTTGTGTCTAACAGAAACTCCACAAACGAATGTCACTTTCTTCTTCATAAAGATTACCAAGAAGCTGAGATGAATCAAGGTCAAAGAAACCACTCAGCATCTGATCAAGAGCATCATCAAAGGTGTTGTACCAAGGCTCTTCCATCATAGCCATGGATTCATCACAGCTAGTAGTAGTTGAAGACATGATGAGTGATGCTGCATCTACAACATCATCATCAGTAGTTTGTTCAGAGGGAGATGAAACCATTGATGGTGATGACACCAATGATGATGATGATGAAGAAGAAGAAGAAGAAGAAGATGAAGGTGTTGTAGCATTAGCATTGTTGCTGATGTCATCAACAAAGGTGCAATTAGCAGCAGCAGCAGCAGCAACTCTTTGAATTGATTTTGGAGACATAGTAGCAGATGAAGAAGAAGAAGAAGAAGAATCTTGATGAGGGATGATGTTAATGTAACTAGAAGAAGTTAATGGGAAATTGAGATTTGCAGAAGAGCCTTTAAGACAGAGAAGTGCAGCATCATAGGCTCTAGCAGCAGCTTCTGCAGTTGAATATGAACCTAACCATATTCTTGTTTTCTGATTTGGTGCTCTAATCTCTGAAACCCATGATCCCCAACTCCTCATTCTCACTCCCTTGTACTTCTTCTGCTTATTATTCTTCATTGGTGTCTCTCTTTGGATCTTCTCTTCTGCCTTAACCATGATGATAACAAACACTAGTACTTTTTTGATTCTGTTCTTCACTGATGACACTACTAGCTTTGTGGGAAAAATTCAAGAATAATGAATGAGATTGAAGCAAGCTGATCTCATTTGTGGCCAAGTAGAGAAGACTATTTATAGGTACAAGCTTGTGTCTCAAGCTATTACAAGATTGCCAGATAGCTTTGCTTCTTCAACTTTATTTATTAAGCATTTCTGAAATGACCTTTTTCTCCTTACTGAACTTTCCTAATTCTAACAATTTTTTCTTGCTATTATTTCCACAGAGCTATTAAATCTTGTCAAGATTATTATTCCTAATTTTGTTTTTCTTTTATTTTAGAAGGAGTAGTATTATTATATGAGATAATACTCAATTTGGTCACTGTACACGCGAGTCTCAATTTAGTCTTTGAAGTTTCAATTGTCTCTATTTAGTCTCCAAACTTTGTGAACATAACTCATGTTAGTTCTTGAAACAATTTTCAACGTACAAACATGAACGGAACACTGTCGTGACAGCCGGATGCCACACTAAACTTTGTAAAATGACGTCGTTTTGGTTTTCGCACTCAAATAACCTAAAAACAACATCATAAATGGCGTTTATTAAAATTTTACCTAACAAAATAAGTAACACGATGTCATTTTTGAGCTATTTAAATGTCAAAACTAAAACTGCATCATTTTATAAGTTTTAACGTGACATGTGATAGTCTACAGCAACGTTCTATTAACGTTTTTATACTAAAAATGGTCTCAGGGACTAATATGAGGCGCATTTATAAATTTTAGAGACTAAATAGAGACAATTGAAACCTCAAAAACTAAATTAAAACTCGCGTGTAAATTCAGGGACCAAATTGAGTATTATGTAGTTATTATATTTTGTGATGATGTATGCTGATACATTCACATTAATATATGTTATCTATCTTGAGTAGCTAGTAGCTATTTGGGGAAGGTGATACTTATACTATACAAATTAAATACAATAATGTATTATATTATGTACGTAGAGAGAGAAACATAGGATTCTTTGAAAGTTAAGGCAGGTTCCAGGATCTGCATATATATAAATTTATTTTTATATTAATAAAAATATATATGCAATTTGGGTAATTATGTTAAGCAGAAAATTTTGGAAGGTGGAAATAGTAAATTACTATTATGGTCATGGATCCATTTGCATATGCAATCACACACAGCTGTTGCTTCTCTGTACTCATCTCCAAAACCGCGTTTCATGGACCCTCTCTTCTTTTTTCCTCATCCTCATTGCAACTTTCTATGTTATCATTTTATTTTTATTAATAAAATAACTTCAAATTAATCTCTCAAAATTATTAGAAACGATACGTTTATAGAAACAACTTAATTATTCCATATCCAAGAATTAAAAACTTACACATATAACATTTTTATTAACTATCCCTAAACTTACACATCATCTAATTAATAATGTTATATATGGACTTAAATAATTAATATACAAGTTTGAAAAAACGAGCACGTATAATATTTGAATTTAATTTTAATATACTATCAAGATAAAGTAATTTTACACGTATATCTAATTACATAATATTATATCAATAAAAAATTAAAAATAATTATTTTTTATATTAATTACATAAATGATCATCTAAATAAATAAATGTGATTATAACTGTATAAAGCTTAGTACATTCAAATTAAACTCATAATGTATGTGAATAATAAAATAATTAGTCAAATGAAAGGCTCAAATTCTCAAGGGAACCATAAAAAAGGTAGCTACCACCTGTGTAACTTGACTTTTGCACTCTTTGGTTGTCCCTCCTATTTGTACTACTACTAACTCCTTTCGGTTGTTAAGGTTTTTAATGGAATCTCCGCTGGTACGGTCTCAAAGCTAGATTACTATATAGCTTGCTTTTAATTAGATTTTGGTTTTTACAATGGAGAAAAAAATTTGCCAGCCAAGCTCACATGTTTATGTTGGATGATAAGTTCGCAAAACCAAGTCAAGGCTGAATTTTCACACATTCAAAGGCTTTTCCTTCCCTCATTCTTTGTTTCTTATTAATCTCAGGGTGTGAATTGAATTATATTAATATTAAATCTTCACTTTAACATTGTGATATGCAAA
>NC_029791.2:119425212-119440604 GCF_000816755.2 Arachis ipaensis | reverse complement strand
GTACATTGTACAACAAGCATGCACACATAGAAGAGCGAGTTTTGTCAAGTTTGGAGTGCCATGTGAATTATGGCCCTTTAAAATCTAATAAAAAAAAGTGTTATTTAAAATAAAAAAGAAAAACCACTGAAAAAATGTACTTCAAGAGAGAAATGCACAAAGGAAAAAGCCTAGGTCAGAATCCAATTTTTTTTACTAGAACTAAAATGAGACTTACAAGAATAAAATTCAACTAATTTAATTATTCTATCCATTATATATATTGTCTTAGCGAAATTATGTGATAAATATCTGTTAACTAATTTTTTATTATTAACAGTTGAACAACTAATTCTTTTAAAACTGTAAGTGTCTAACCAACTTGTTAACTAATCTAACTATTCGCGTGATAGTTCCTCTCAATCTGAAATTGACAGAATCAATCATTCCAAGTTTGCTATGACATCTCCCAAAAATGCTTGAAGTTAGAGCCTTTATAAGTATGTCTGCAATTTGGTTTGAAGTTGAAAGATACCTCAAAAATAAAGTTATAATCAAAATCATTCTCGAAAGATTATGGACATGACCACATTAGTCATTCCGTCATCTCGTCCACTGAGCTGGCTAACGTTGGGTGACATGTTCCGTTAAGTGCCAGCGTGGAACAGTAACAAAACGACGCCGTTTTGAATCAATGGCCTCCAGGTGTTGATACGACGTCGTCTGGTGTCCAGGAGAGATTCAAAACGTTGCAACCCATCACCCCCTCTGTTAACAAGCATTTCACTCTGTTTCGTTCCAAAACTATCGTCTCCCTCAAACTATGCCCTAAGCCTTTGACCCAACACTTGAACGACTCCATCAACCTTCGTCAGCGTTGGAAGACCAATAATATCAATACTGAATACAGAGGTGATCGTCTCCTGGAGCAACATTGATAATGGAGGAAGCCATCGTGACGGCTATAGGTAAGGATGAATCGTTTTTCTTGTTTTTTGAGTTATTCTGTGGTGTGATGTCTTCCTAGTGGCGTGACTCATGGGTTCATCTGATTCTAGGTAGAATTTGGGGTGACTAAGGGTTTGTATGACTATTCTTATATGATATGAGTGGGTTGGAATGCTTTGCTGTTACTGGCTTTGTGATGATTTGTTAGGTAGGGGTGTTTCATTTTAGTGATGGTTCTATTCGGTTGTTGCATGTTTATTTTGGATTCAGGGTTTGTTTTGGTATGTTTTCCTGTGTTTGTTAACAGGATTATCGTCTCTATTATTATAGATGGAGGGTCCTCCCATGACCTTTGTGTTTCACCATGGTGGAATGTTTAAAAACTCTATTGATGGAGACATGATATATGAACCCGACAACACGGAAGTCTTGATGGGTGTTGATGGAGACACACTTGATGTATTCTTTGTAAGGGGCTACTATAAGGAGTTGGGATACATTGAAGCTGGAAACTGTTGGTGGAAAGTTCCTGGAGTACCCCTCTCATCTGGGTTGAGAAGCTTAGTCACAGATGCAGATTTGATTGCAATATGTAAGGATTGTAGGAGAAACCAACATGTGATTAATATTTACCTTGAGCATTGTATTTCACAGCCATGTATAGTAGACAACATGGTTGAGGATGTTGTCAATGTGGAAGCAGAAAGTAGCAAGCAAAAAAACTCTTCCCAAGCTAAGAAGTGCCATTCTGAACCTGCCAAAATGCTTACTACTAGTCATCCTGAGTCCAACAAACAAACCCATCAACCCATTAAACCAATTCCACAGCCCAGTTCTCAATCCAACAAACTAACTATAAAGCCCAACTCTCAACTCAATAAACCAGCCATGAAGCCCAATTCTCAGCCCACTAAACCATTCCACAAGCCCAGCCAGGCCATAACTCAGCCTATAAAGACTCCTTCGCAGCCCATCAAACCCCACCCTCAGCCCAAGAGGGTCACCCGTCAGGGTAGTACAGTTCCACCTCAATCTAATACACCATCTGAAATAGCCAAGAACTCACAAGGTAATAGTAATAAGAACAAATATGGTGGCAATAGTTGCAGACTGACCAGATCTGGAAGACATGTCAAACAAACTCCCATCCAGGAAGAAGATGGTGACTCTCATGACTCATATGAGAGTACTGAAGATGAATTGTATAGGCCTCCTAAAGTTGTAGGAGACAACCTGTATAGCAATGACAATGATAGTGAGACTGACAATAGGAATAGTGGTGGAAGAAAGGACATCAAATCTGAACTCAAAGAGAAGCATAGGCCTCTTAAGACCAGATTAGGGGACAAAGAAATAGAAACTGATGACTCTAGCTATGAGGGTTCTGAAGATGAACAAAACTCTGACTCTGGTATGTTTACTTCCTTAGGGTTAGTGGTTAATTAATTTATTTGGCAACTGATTAGGTTACCTTATGTGTTGAACTTTTTCTTGGTAGATTTAGATGAGGATGATGATGACCTTGAAAGTGACTCAGATGTTGACTCATGGCTTTCAGAAGATTCTGGTAAACAATTGGACTCTGATGAGAAATCACCAACGGTATACCCTCAATTTAATGAGAAAACTAAGTTTGGGCAACTGAATTTTGAGGTTAGTATGATATTTAAGTCAAAGTCTGAATTTATGCAAGCTACTAGGGATTACACAATTCAGTGGGGTAGAAATATTTCATTCGTAAAGAATGATAAAGTTAGAGTTAGAGCTGTTTGTAAGAGTGATGATTGTCCATGGGTTGTATATTATGCATGTAACAAACCAGATGGGTCTTGGCAAATTAAAACTCTAGTTGATAATCACACCTATCCAAGAAGGAGGAAGAATAGAGTTGCCACCCAAACATAGACACTTAGTAAATTAGTACCTAAGTTTAGAAAATATCCCATTATGAAGCACCGAGAGGTTTATGACTGATTTGTAAGAAAGTGTAACGTGTATTTGAATAGCACATGTATTACTAGAGCCTTGAAAACTGCTAGAAAGGTTGTAGAGGGTGATGAAATAGCACAGTACGGGTTGCTGTGGGACTATGCTAATGAACTACTGACTAGCAACCCCAGATCCACAATACAAGTTGGTGTCATCTCCATGCCCGAGAGTCCTCCCCTGTTTGAACGATTCTATGTCTGTCTTGATGCTTGTAAAAGGGGGTTTAAGGCAGGTTGTAGACCTTTGATAGGTTGGATGGAGCGTTTCTGAAGACATTACATGTGGGTCAAATCCTCACAACATGTGGACAGGATGCTAACAATCACATCTTTGTGATTGCTTATGCTATCGTCAGTGTAGAAAAT
Organism: Arachis ipaensis; assembly: GCF_000816755.2. Lineage (NCBI taxonomy): Eukaryota > Viridiplantae > Streptophyta > Magnoliopsida > Fabales > Fabaceae > Arachis > Arachis ipaensis. The sequence goes on along the minus strand of NC_029791.2, from coordinate 119,437,323 downwards.
AAGGATAATTGGTAGTGATTCCTGGAGCTACTGTACAAGGATCTGGGAGACTACAGGGAGAACAAATGGTGCTTCATCTCGAACATGCAGAAGGTAAGGACTATTTTGATTTAATGAAATTCTTTAAGGGACTAACTTGACTAAGTATCTTTTCGTGTGTTATCTACTCTGCAGGGTTTAATCCCCGCCGTTCAAGAGGTGTTTTCAAGAGTCCATCATCGATTCTGCGTGTGGCATTTGTGGCGCAATTTCTCAAAGCAGTGGTCAAGCACTGAGTTAAAAGATCTGGTGTAAGAATGTGCAAGGTCGAGGACAACTAATGAGTTTAATAGACACATGAACAGAGTTAAACTGATAAATGAGAAAGCTTGGGAGTATCTTGACAAGTGGCCGAAAGATGCATGGACTAAGGCGCATTTCAGTGAGGTTTCGAATGTGGATAACATATGCAACAATGCATGTGAGTCGTTCAATGTCAAAATCAAGCACGAAAGGAGCAATCCCATCCTAACCTTAGCTGAGGAAGTTAGAAGGATCATCATGAAGATCATGATTGACAATAGGAAGAAGTTACAGAACTATCAAAGAATTATGCCCCCTGTTCAGTAAAGTAGACTTGAAGCAATGACAATCTTGTCTAGCCATTGGACTCCTTAGTGGTGTGGTGATGAAAAAGAAGAATTGTATGAAGTGCATTGCTGGCCAACCAATATGGTTGTTGACCTGGGAAAGCGCACATGCACTTGTAGGTTTTGGCACCTTACAGGTAACAATTTTAACACTTAGATAAGTTTTCTTCAGTTGTGTTACATGTTTTAATTAACAATTTAATTTGTTTGAAAAGGTATGCAGTGTATGCATGCAATATCAACCATACAGGATAAAAATGACAAAAGGGTTGAAGAGTACTGTCATTGACTGGTTGAAGATGGATGCATATAAGAGGACTTACTGTTTCAATGTCAATCCGGTAAAAGGACAGGATCTATGGAAAAAAACACCACATCCTACTCCAGTCCTACCCCCCATTTAAACAAAACCTAGAAGACCGACAAAAAAAGAAGAAGAGAGAAGGATGAACAGTCAATTGGGTCAAAGACAAAGATGAAAAGAAAGTACAACCCAATTAGATGCATGTACTGTGGTGAGGTTGGCCACAACAAAAAAATTTGTGCAAAGAAGAAAGCCTTTGATGCTGAGAAAAATGCCTGACAGATGCAGCTGCAACTGGCAGTTGTTGCTCCTGCTGCAGATGGTGCTGACCCTGAAGTGAATGTTGTCCTTGTAGAACATGATACTGCTCTAGAAGCAATAGCACCATTGCCTTCACTTCCAGCACCCATCCAACCCCTACAGAGATTGACATCAGCCAATCTGAGAGCATTCCATCAACCCAAGTTACACAACAGGTTGTATAATCACTGCTCAAGTGTAAGAAAAATATCACCTTTATTTTATAAGCTAACAAGTTCTTTTGGTATCGGCTTATGTAGGATGAAGTTGTAGCTAGGCCACCTAAATTACAGGTGATTAAAGTGAAAGCAAGAGCTAGATCCTCTCCTAAACCTATTGCAGCTGCACCAGTGACTATCTCGACTGAGACCATCAAAGGGACAAGTTTTGCAACTCCTAAGAAGCTGGCCAACTTTATGACTTTTGTGCCTACTCCAGGCTTCAAGCACCCAAGGAAGAATGATAAACCACATTGATTACAAAGCAATGTTTGGGGCTGCTTTAGTCTTTTTGTATAGGACAAATGAAGTACCATATTAAACATTGTGGTTATTGTAATCTGAAAGTTGTATATGCCCTTCTCTTTTGGTGTAGCCTTCATTTTTAGGATTGGATACCTTATGAATTTGTTGTGGTACTTATCTTCCAGACAATGTGACAATTAGCCTTGAATGGCAGCACAATGTTATGACTACTTACTTTGATTAATTATCCTGTTTATGCCTTAATCTTATAGCAACAGTGATATTGATTAATTTGCAATATTCCACAATGCCAGTAATTGAGAGTTTGGAGTTAATCTTAAACAGTACTAATCAAACATCTATTCTCATTCAATCCATCCAAATCGATACAACATTACATTTCAACAGAATTGTGTTTACTTGGAAGTACATATCAAACAACAAAGAATCACATTAATTACAACTATCACAAACATGAAAATTATTAGCAATTTCAAAGATCTAACTTCAGCTTCCAAGCTACCCAATCTCCATGCCACCTTCACCCTCCATTCATCATAGTCACTTTCAACCTGTAATTCAGTTCTAGAATCTTCCTATGCACCAACTTCAACCACTACTTGATAGTCATTATCATCAACCCACTTAAAGTAATTACAATGACTGCCCTTCTGCAAATTGATAAATCAGAGAAGAAAACAATGAATGACACCCAATAGCACAGAACAAGATGAAAAACCTTCAAATTTTTCAACATAACTTACCCGGTACCTTGGACATGCATAGAATAATCTATCTGGGTTCTCTGCTGTCCCAGATTTTTTTTTATCACAGCCTTCAACCCGCAGAAATATGCTTCCTCATGAGTCTTCCTCCTCATTCGCATTGAAGCACTGGAACCGTTACTGTCGTGCGACCGAAGAGATACACCACCACTACGACCTCCATTTCCCGTCTCCATCCTCCCAGCAACCCAACAATTCTAACATCTACCCAACTATGTGGCCATATGATTCTAGACCGCGACTTATTTATCATCGCATTTAGGACGTCCGGTTCCTTCGCGAACGAAGTTCAGAATCAACAAGGGTTCGTAGAACGAAGGGAGTGTACAACTGGGGAACCATATCGAGGTCCTAATTGTACGACTTTGGTATGATGTCCTTCCAACGTGGATTCACGTAGAACATCGCGCCACCATACAAACATGGTATATAGGATAAATAGAAGGCCCAAACTTAGAAGTGTTGCACCCCCTTGAAATGAGTGCATGTACATCACACCTCCTACGGTGGTTGCCAAAGCTCCGAGTGAACCCGAAATCGGCCAAGGGTTCATCATCCAAGGGACTGATTTGATTTCTTTTAACGTACTTACCTTGTCAGCAACCCCAGCATACACGTAGGCGTCATCCACCCAGGCAGTTAACGGAACACGTCACCCAACATTAGCCAGCTCAGCGAACGAGATGACGGAAGGACTAACGTGGTCATGTCCGTCATCTTTCGGGGACGATTTTGATTAACTTTATCTTTTGGGGACTCATATAGAGATCGAGGTATCTTTCACGGACGATTTTGACTATTAACTCTTAATTATTCTATCCATTATATATATTGTCTTAGTGAAATTATGTGATAAATATCTGTTAACTAATTTTTTACTATTAACAGCTGAACAACTAATTCTTCCAAAACTGCAAGTATGTAACCAACTTGTTAACTAATCTAACTATTCGCGTGATAGCCCCTCTCAATCTGAAACTGGCAGAACAACCATTCCAAGCTTGCTATGACATCTCCCAAAAATGCTTGAAGCTAGAGCCTTTGTAAGTATGTCTGCAATTTGGTTTGAAGTTGAAATTGGGAACAATTCGGTAACATTTTCTTGCCATTTATCCCTCACTACATGACAGTCCATCTCTATGTGCCTTGTTCTCTCATGAAAGATCGGATTCGCTGCAATGTGCAATGCTAATTGACTATCGCAATATATGGCTATTGGCTTCTCTAACTTCACTTTCAAGTCTTGCAAGATGTAGGTCAGCCATTGTGCTTCCTTAGTCGCCATTGCTGATGCTCTGTACTCCGCTTTGCATGATAAACTTGCAACTGTATTTCGTTTCTTACTCTTTCAAGATACAATTGAAGTTCCTAAAAAAAACAATACTCAGATATTGATCTTCTACTATGCGGACATATCCCCCAATCACTGTCTGAGTATCATTCTGGCTCTAAATCTGAATAAGCTAAAACATCAACCCAAGTGCTGGTGCTCCCTTGGGGTACTTTAATACTCTAATGGCAGCCTCAGAATGTTTATCTGTGGCATAATCCAAGAATTAACTGAATTTTTCAACTGCATATCCAATCTCCGGTCTAGTGTTGATCAACTACAATAACTTTTCAACTAACTTCCTATATTCCAAAGTTGAGCTTAACGGAGTTCCAGAATTCTTTGACAATGAAACTGTGTAATTTATAGGCGTTGAAACTGTTTTGGCTTCGAGTAACCCATATTCTTTGAGGAGGTCGATGTAGTATTTTCTCTGACATATAGTGAAGCCCCTCTTGCATTGAGTCACCTCCAATTCCAAGAAGAAATAAAGCTCTCCCAGGTCCTTGATTCTAAATAGCTCATGCAAGTGTTGTTTGATGAATTCAATCTCTCCTAAATCTATCTCTGTCACAATCAAATCATCAACATAAACCAAAATAACAGTGAATCCTCTCTTCAAATCTTTAGTAAACAAGCTGTAATCATTCCTGGATTGTTGGAAACTAACTGCTTTCAAAGCGTTACACAACTTTGAATTTCATTACCTGCTAGCCTGTTTTAGGCCATAAAGAGATCTGCCCATTCTACATACCGTGTTTGGTGAGGGAACAGTCAACCCGGGTGGAGGTCTCATGTAAACTTTCTCTAAAAGATCACCATGTAAGAAGGCAGTATTTACATCTAGTTGATGTAAGTGCCAATTCTGTATAGCTGCAATGGATAGTACAATCCGCAATATACTCATCTTCACTACTGGACTATAGATTTCGAAATAGTCAATTTCAGTAGTTTGTATAAAGCTTTGTGCCACTAACCTGGCCTTATACCTATCAATGCTATCATCAGAATTCAGTTTGAGTTTAAACACCTATTTACAGCCAATTGCCTTCTTTCCATCAGGTAGAGAAGTCAAAGTCCAAGTCTTATTTTCTTTCAATGCAGAAAGTTCAGCCTCAATTGCCTCTTGCCAACATGGATCACTGATGGTTTCAACATAACACTGTGGTTTTTTATTGGGATTTGGCAGTAGAGTTTGTAGAGTGCTGAGTTTGTATATTATGAAGTTGAGACTCTGACTCACAAAAGAGAATAGTTGACTCTTCAAAAAAATTTTCAAAAACTTCAGATGATGTATGCAATGAATCATTGAGTGAATTAGATGAATGCAGACCTAGTCCATTTGAGCGGTTTAAGGGGGCTTGTGGTGCATGTGATGAATCAATGAATGGATCCTCAAAATTTATAGTGATACTTGGTGCCTAATTTTGTGTTCTTGTGTCAGATACTTAGTATTTGCCATAGTCAAAATATAATCCAAAGAAAAATCATGCTCATAGAAGTATGTGTCTCTGGATAGGAATATATTTCTTACAGTTAAATCATACAAGATGTAACCCTTAACTCCACTTTTATATTCTAGAAACACACACTTCTTTGTTCTTCTATCTAATTTGGATCTGTGAGCATTTGGATCTGTGAGCGTTCAACGTTGAGACATAAACCAAGCACCCAAAGACCTTCAAATAATCTAAATGTGGTAGCTTTTCCTTTAAAATTTAATAAGGTGAAATGTTTTGCAACAATGCACTTAGGATTCCATTGATCAAATGAATCGCATGTGCTGCTGTAAAATTCCAAAACCTTTTTGACAAGTTAGGGTGAAACATCAATACTCTTGTGACAACCAAGATATATAGATGTTTCCTCTCTAGAATGCCATTTTGTTGAAGGGTCTCAACATAAAAAGTTTGATGCAAAATTTTTTTTAAAGCAACAAAATTTGAAAGCTTAAATTCAGATCCATTATCTGACCTAATGCATTTTATTCTTGTATCAAATTATGTCTCAATCATGTTTACAAAATTTTGAATTAAAACTCTGGTTTCACTCTTAGTCTTCATAAAGAACAACTAAAGTGAACCTACTTTTATCTTCAACTACTGTCAAAAAATATCTATGACCTGATATAGATGTTGTACTTACGGGTTCTCATATATTCATGTGCACTATGTCAAATAATTTTTCAAATTTTAAAAGTATCATTGAAAATGATAATTTTTTTTGTTTGGCATAGTGACATGGATCACAAGGTTTATTGTAATTTGTGGTTTTTAGAAATTCATAGTTCCTTTTCATTACATTTATTCTTTTATTTGGCAGGTGCCCAAGTTTAAGATGCCATAGAGTGCTCTCAGTAGTTTGTGAATTTTGTGAGATGTGTGTTGTGAATGCAAATGCATGTGTAGTAATCTGATGTATAGTTGAAATATAGAAATTAGACTTTTAAATGCATAAAGTCTCATTCTTTGTTCAACTACACCAATAATCTTTTGGTAGCTTTGTCTTGAATTTCACAATTATTCTCATCAAAAACCAATTTGCATTTTAAATCTTTAGTCAACTTGAGCACAACAATCAGATTAAACTTAAAGTTTGGTATAAAAAAGACATGGTTTAAGAAAAATTGATCTGAAAACATGACCTTTTCTGCTAATTTGGCTATGGTGTGTGAACCAACTGGCATGTTTATCAAAACATGTTTAATTTCTTTAAGGATTTAAAAGGATTTAATTGAAAAAGCAATATGATTGGTAGTCCCTTGGTCAATTACCCAGAAACTTGGGAAAAACACTGAAAAAGACATGATGTATGAAATATCTTCACGGAAGGAAAAATTTGTGATAGAGATCTGGTTAATGCTATACTTTGGTTGTGCATCCTGTTAGTTCAAACAGACACTTGGTGCTTCCTTCTAATTTGAATTGAAATCAAACTTTGAATTTACTTCATTATCCTTTTGAATTTCATTGCTGATTTTTTCACTGTTCTCATTAGCTAGTACATTATTGATTGTATTGCCACTACCACTGCCTCCATTTTTCAAGTGTGGGAAAAATCCATGTTTCCTATAACAAACATTCACCATGACCATTCTTGCCACAGAATATGTAGTACTTTGAGTTTCTTCCACCTCTTTTAGAATTTTTTCTTCCGATTCTTGATCTACCTCTGCCTCTTCCTCTAAAGTCTCCAGAATTCGTCATTAAAATTCTGTCTTCTACTGTCTCACCCGTGTTCAGTTGTTTTTCTTGTTGTAGCAATAAAGAAAATACTTCATCTATACCTGTGCTTCATCATCATGAGTTGCGATCTTGTAGTGAAAAATTATTCATTCAGCTCTCTTCGGAACCTCACAACACATAAAAGAATCCTCTTTGTATCCTCTAACCACACTGTATTCACAATTGCATCTTTCTCTACTGTGAGAATATTGAGGGATTGGACGAAAGTTATCCAATTCCTCCAAAATTCTTTTCAATTTTGTGTAGTATGCAGTTATCGAGATATTACCTTATTTCACAGCGAATAACTCCTCTTCTAAGTAAAAGATCAATATATGGGTATTGTTTTTTTTAGGAACTTCAATTATATCTTAGAAGAGTAAGAAACAAAATAAAGTTGCAAGTTCATCATGCGAAGAGGAGTACAGGTCATTAGCGATGGCGACTAGGGAAGCTCAATGCTCCTTTCAATTTTCTGCCTTTGATTTTCTTTCTCTTTTTTACATTCACCGCACTATAAGAAAAATGTAGTTAAAAGAGAGTGAAGGTTCAAGAATAGAGGGAATGCACAAAAGAAAAAGTTTGGGTCAGAACCTAATTTTTTCTTATTAGAACTAAAATGAGATTTACAAGAACAAAACTCAACTAATCTAATTACTCTATCTATTATATATACTGCCTTAACTAAGTTATGTGATAAATATCTGCTAACTAATTTTTCACTATTATTCATAGTTGAATAACTAATTTTTCTAAAATTACAAGTATATAACTAACTTGCTAATTAATCTAACTATTCACGTGATAACCACTATTAATAGAGAGCTTTCTAACATATGGTTCTCTAAGTATTAACTAACTACAATTTTTTGTTTCAAGTTATTAGGTGGAATTACAATCATTAGAAATATAAAACATAGAAAAATGTTATTTTGTATTAATTTCACCTCTCATACTATTTTTCCACCATTATATTTTAGATTACTCGATCTATACATACATGGATATATAATTAAACTAAATATATTGCGTGCTTAATTCAATAATAATCAATGCATATGGAATGTGATAAAAAAGAGAATGCATGAGTGTGTGAAAAAGTAAAAAATGGGTAGTTAGGTATTGTATTAGAATTGTATAGGTTGTTATATAGGTTAGGTGGAAAGTTTAGGTTAATCAAAGATTCAAATTTCAAACTCACTTGAACATATGCATCTTTATCTTGACCCTAGCCCCATTACAACCTTATGAAAAGTCCTCATGATATTTGTATGCATGTATTGAATAATTTTTTATTGTTAGATGAAAAACAAATCTTGGAAAGTATGATTAGAAGAGAATTGAGTGAATCAACCCTATACACTTGAGCGACTAGAGCGGATACACATCCGGTGAGGGTTCGATTGCTCAATTACATGTTTTCACCTATGATTATATCTTTTCTTGCAAGTTGTAAATTCTTTTCAATAACTCAATTCAATTGTGGATTTGATTTAATTGAGATTGCTTTAGCCCTTGTTTTCATATATGTATTCTTGAAAGTTAATTTATTTTGACTAAGTAGTTGTATTCATTTAGATAGATTGCATTTAGATAGAGTGCATGTAGATAGTTTACATTGAATAAATGTTGATACCCTTTGTTTCTTTCTTGAGTTTAGCATGAGGACATGCTTAGTTTAAGTGTGGGGAGGTTTAATAAACCCCAATTTTGTGATTTATCTGTGCTTAATTTAGGGGATTTTATCAACTTATCTCACATTTATTCAATGAAATAGCATGCTTTTGTAATTCTCCCTAAATTTGTGCTTAAGTGTGAAAACATGCTTTTTAGCCCTTAAAATAGCTAAATTTAATTCACTTTAATTCCATTCGATGCCTTGATATGTTTGTTGAGTGATTTCAGATTCATAAAGCAAGTATTGGATGGGAGAAGTGAAGAGAAAAGCATGCATAGTGGAGAATTCATGAAGAAATGAGCATTTAGAGGACTCAAGGCCACGCGCACGCGTCATCCACGCATACGTGTGAGAGGAGATCTGCCAGCGACGCGCACGCGTCACCCACGCGTACGCGTGAGGAGGCATTTGGAAGGCGACGTGCACGCGTCGATCACGCGCACGCATGACATTAGTCATGTGACCTCATTAAAGTGAATACACTGGGGGCAATTTCTGAGCTTTCCAGGCCCAAATCCAACTCATTTCTAAAGCTATTTGATGCAGAATTCAAGATTGGACAAGGGGAGAGTTATTAGATTAGTGTAGAAAACATGCTTTAGGTAGTTTCTAGAGAGAGAAACTCCCTCTTCTCTCTAGAATTAGGGTAAATTTAGGTTAAACTCTATTTAATTTAGGTTTTAATTCTTCTTTTCATCTATTTTTCTTTACAATTTATTGTTCTTACATCTTTGTTCTTCTTAGTTCTCTTGTTAATTTTCCTTTTATGTCACTTTATGTTGATGCACTCTTGTTGGATTTAGATTTTTCTTTAATGCAATTTAATGTTTCTTTGTTGATTGTTGTTTATTTGAGTTGTTAGTGTTAATTCCTTGCATTGGGTAGTAGTAGATTTTATTCTTCCTTGCAATTTATCATGCTTTCATTTTATGCCCTCCAAGTGTTTGACAAAATGTTTGGTTGGATGTTAGAGTAGTTTTTGAGCATTCTTAGCTCAGAAAGAGAAATTAGGTAATCTTGAGTCATTAATACCCAATTTATATTGGTGATCTAGAGTTGTTAGTTAATATTATTTCCATTGACTCTAATCTCTTGCTAATTCAATTAGTAAGTTGATTATGACTTATGGATTACGATTAACTAGTCCTATTTGACTTTCTCTCAATATAAAAATAACATTGTACCTTCTTCCGATGTTAGAGATATAGTTTAGAGAAAGTGAAAGTTCAAGAACAGAGGGAAATGCACAAAGGAAAAAGTCTAGGTCAGAACCCAATTTTTTCTTATTAGAGCCAAAATGAGACTTACAAGAGCAAAACTCAACTAATCTAATTACTCTATCTATTATATATACTGCCTTAACTAAACTATGTGATAAATATCTGCTAACTAATTTTTTACTATTATTCAAAGTTGAATAACTAATTTTTCAATATTAGTCACAGTTGAATAACTAATTTTTCTAAAATTACAAGTGTATAACCAACTTGCTAATTACTCTAAGGTTTAATTACTCTGTTGGTTCTTATAGTTTTACGAAATTTTTAATTAAGTCCCTGTACCAATTTTTTTTTTCAATTAGGTTCCTCTTGGTAGTAATTGATTTAATTGTATAGAGACTTAACTAAAAAAAAATAGTGCAGGAACTCAAATAAAAGGAAAAAAAGTGTAGGAACTCAATTAAAAAAAATTGGTATAAGAACTCAATTAAAAAAAATATATAAAAATCTAATTAAAAATTTTACAAAATTATAGAGACTAACAAAGTAATTAAACATTAATCTAACTACTCACGTGATCACCACTATTAATAGAGAGCTTTCTAACATATGGTTCTCTTAAGTATTAACTTACTACAATTTTTTGTTTCAAGTTATTAGGTGGAATTACAATCATTTGAAATATAAAACATAGAAAAATGTTATTTTGTATTAATTTCACCTCTTATACTATTTTTCCACCATTATATTTTAGATTACTCGATCTATACACATGGATATATAATTAAACTAAATATATTGCGTGCTTAATTAATGAAGTGGTGGGTGGTTCGATGTAAAATAAAAAAGGAAAATATATAATTGAATGTGGAGATTGCATTGTGGAATAATAATGATGCATGGCCGAATAGAATAGTGTCGTCAATCCGTACGAGTTCTCACCCTTCTTTCCTGGTTCCTTCCGCAGCTGATACACAATATATAGCTAATATCAAATTTCAATGCACCTATATATCTTTTTTTTAAGAAAAAATTAAAAGAAAGGGGTTAACAACTCTATGGGCTATAATATAAGAATTAAGAAATGAAATTGACCATGGATTTGTATTCATAATTATGGATGGCAGCAAAGGGTACGGTCTTTGACATGATGCCATAGATATATGCCTAATTTATATTAATGATTCTCACATGTTGTCATTTCACTCAACTTGGTTTTAGNCACTTCTCGAGTTCTCGGGTTTTCAGATCAATTCCCATGAAGAAGGTTTATTTTATTTTATTCTAAAGTATGCCAGGCTTAAAATATGAGAAATAAAATACGTTTATTTTTTTACATATGGATATAATTTTAGTGTAATATTCAATCATTGAATTTTATGGTGTTTTTTAAAATTGTGGGAACAGTACAATACGCCCCTATAGATTGACAATACGCCCCTCTTATATTCTATATTTTAATATAGAATACAAGGGAGGCGTATTGTCAATCTATGGGAAGCGTATTATACTGTTCCCACAATTTTAAAAAATACCATAAAATTCAATGATTGAGTATTACACCAAAATTTTTTCTTTATCTTATTTAATAATTAATAAAACTTAAATAAAACAAATTTTGACTTTTTTTTTTTTTTTATCAAGATCACATTATCGCGAGTAAAAGTAAAACATATCAGTGACATTATTTGAATAGTCGATAGAACAATTTAAACCAAAAATATATTAAACTGGTTATCGAAAGCCTTAGTGTCGGTATCATCTTAACAGATAAATTTTTAAAATTAATAATTTAATTATTATTGATGGCCTGACTGTTAGAAAAAGTGACTATTCTAAAAATAATTCTAATTTAGCAACGATTGCGTCAGCCAAACCGTCACTAATTGATCAAACAAGAGGATGAGTCGTACCTATCGTTGGTACCACTATTGGTATGGTAATAGCCAAGGGTGCGTGTAGTAATGGAGTATAAATAAGATTCTCATTTCAATTTGGTTAGAAATAAGAGAAGAGATTAAAGAAAATGGTATGTGAATTACTATTTATTATCCCTCACATAGGATGCAAGATACAATTTATTTATATGTGTTAATTAAATAAATAAATAATAAAAAAATTCAAAAATTTAAAAGGAAAAATAAACAGAAAAAATCAAAATAGAATTAATTTGATTT
>NC_029791.2:119421851-119425199 GCF_000816755.2 Arachis ipaensis | reverse complement strand
GTTTAAGTAATTAAATATTATTATATTCTAACTAATATTTAAATATTATTTTAATATCCTCCTTCAAATTCAAGTGAAAAATTAAGGAGAGCATCTTAAATTTGGACATCAAAGTACATAATTTAGTAAAAAGATGAGTTTTCATAAAAATATTAGTCTAATAAGAGTTTCAACAGAAAATAGACGAATAACACTAATGAAAAATATTCTACTCAAATTTACAATTTACAAAAAAATAACTGAAAAAACTAAAATAATATTTATAAAAACTTCTAAAATTTGAAATTACTTTGGAAACTCAAGATGCATATAGAATTGTGGAAATTCAATGTCCAATCAAAAATTACAGGATCTTCGAGTGCAAATAGAATTGCAAACACTCTAAAGCGGGTAGAACGATATAAATTTAGTACTATCAGTGACAAAAAATTTCAAAAAGGTGATAAACTTGAGTTTAGAGCAATAAAAAGGACACTTGCATGTATGCTAAATTTTCGAAAGATAAAGAGTGGTATACATCCAAGTATTTTTGTCAATTAAATTCAATTAAATTGGTCTAAATCCAACAAAAATTATTTTTATTATATGTAGCGTGTACACACGCGCTTCACTAACGCAAACAAAATCCTGTTTCACTTTGAGTTTGTTCTTCATGCGCCTCCTCCTCCTTCTTCTATTGGTGATGTTGTTGCTGTGTTTTATTTTTGTTTCTTCTTCTCCTTTTTTTCATGTTATTGCAGTCATTTATTCTTTTTTTTTTTGTTTGATATTTTCTTCTTTTTTTCTTGGTTTTATTCCTCTCAAGAGAGTAAATCAAGAAGAATTTTAAGAAAATGAAATAAGAAGGAGAAAATGAAAAAGAAGAAAAAGACGAAGCGGAAGATGAGGAGGAGGAGGAAGAAGAATTTTGAATTGTGCAGAACAACGAGACCAAATGCACCGAAATTACATAGTAATTGCGACACAATTAACTCAGAAATGGACCGAAATTATAGGAGTTTCTAAGTTTATAGAATGCACAATTTTTGGTTCATTTGTTATTATACAATAATATTATTATAATAATATTTCGATTCATTTGCAGTCCAGGTGTGTTGTCGATATCGATGAACAATTTATCCCAAAGATTGGGATGACTTTAGATAAATTGAATGGAATAGAATGGAATCTAATGCAATTGAATAAAGTGATAATGAATAATTTCATTCTTCTTTGCTAAAAAACTTTGATCAATACTTATCAGTAGCATAAAGTGAACCTCAATTAACACACGAATGAACCGGAATTAGTTCAAATTTGAATAAACAGTCAAAAAGACTCAATCATCAACAAAAACACATCGAATTTATTTCTGGATCCAAATGAACCTCAATTAAACTAAGAAATGAACCGAAATTACTTAAGAAATACAAAATTTGGTCAATACTTATCAGCAGCATCAAGTGAACCCCAATTAACACACGAATAAATCGAAATTAGTTTAGATTTGAACAAGCAGTCAAAAAGACTCAATCATTAACAAAAACACATGGAATTCATTCCTGAATCCAAATAAATCTCAAATAAACTAATAAATGAACCGAAATTATTTAATGATGGCACCAGAGAAAATCAGAACTAATAACGATATTAGCAAAATGTTGGTGTTGTTGGTGATGACGATAACAAATGAATTGAAATTAGTTCAAATTTGAACAAGTCAAAAAGACTTAATCATCAACAAAAACACACCGAATTCATTTCTGGATCCAAATAAACATCAAATAAACTAAGAAATAAACCGAAATTATTTAATGATGGCACCAGAAAAAATCAAAACTAATAAATATATTAGCAAAATATTAGTGTTGTTGGTGATGATGAAGAAGAAGAAGCGACGGTAGTGAAACATGCACGCATAAATTTAAATACTTGGTTAAATTTGGTTAGAGTTATGACTTAAATATAAAGCTTTATTCTTTTAATAATATGTTAGAAACCAAAAGAATATTAACATTAGAAAAAAATGTGTATTTATTTTATTTTTCATATGATATAAATTTAACCTATTTAAAGATATTAAACAAATAAAAAACCATAAAAATATCATCTACTTTGAATTTAAATATTTAAATATTATCCTAACACTGTGTCCATAACTAAAGACATCACAATATCACGACTAATCCGACAAGAAAGCTAAGCAATCAATCAATTACGGATCTGGTGGTTGTTGGAAGGTTGAAGGAAACTTCATGTTATTTACGTTCTTGCTTTGTGATTAGACTACTGATTATATTGCGCATGAGTTATGAGTCCGAGTTTTATTTTAGTATATTTAATATTTAACAAAAGAGAAAATGATAAATAGGTCCCTGTGAACATTTTAGTTTCTGACTATTAAAAAATATTTTTAAGTTTTTGACCTTTACAAATCTTAGACGGATTAGTCTCTCCGTCCAAATACCTCCGTCAGGGATTGATCCGTCCAAATTTTATGAAGGTTAGAAACTTAAAAGTATTTTTCAATGATTAAAAACAAAAATGTCAAAAATTTATTTATCATTTTCTCTTAGCAAAATAGTAAATTATAGATATATAGGACAAGCAAAAAAACAAGAACAAAAATATTTGAGGAAGAATGAAAGGAGATAGATGCATGCATGGTTGAGACAATCATATAAAGTATAGCACTGTACTCTAACTGGCCGTACCAACCAATAGGACTATCCGTACTCATAAGTCCCATACTTCAAAGGGACCCCCAAAATAATGCATTTCACTTACAAGTTACAAATACAATGAATCCAAATCCACTATCATCTAAAATACCTGACTCCTTTAGGATTTAGGAGCCAATTTTTTCTTTTACAATATTATTTGACCGACAATCAATTAATAAAATATTGAATGAGTAAAAATTAAATGTTTTAAAAAAACATTCTTCCAAAAATATTGATTCTTAATTTTTTTCTCTTTATACGATTTTATATTATTCCATAAAATTATTTAGCTCGTGTCCTAAATATAATTGAAAAAAAAACCTCGAAACAAATTTTATTCAAGATTTTTAAAATGATTTTGTATGATCCAGCTATAATTTGTTATCCATTATATGATACGTAAACATCAGATAAAACATGCCCATACATTATTACTCTATTATATATATATAATGAGATTTGAGAAAAGTTTGGTGTATAATTTTCTGTTCAAACTAATATTTTTATCCGTAATAATGTTCACTACAGGATAAGTGGAGGATAGCGGCCAAAAAATTTTGGCTGTTTATCTAACCGCCGCAAATATCAGAGATTGCAGCAATTGACATCATTTGTCGCAGAATCTGATTGATTAGCGACTATTTCT
>NC_029791.2:119418726-119421731 GCF_000816755.2 Arachis ipaensis | reverse complement strand
TGTATACTACTCCTTCTTCGAAAAGCACTCACCGCGCTCTTCTCCTTCGTTATACACTCCCCACTAGCCCTAACCCTCAGCCCTGACTCCCTATGCCTTTCCAGTCGTCGAAGCACTCTCTTCTGGAAGCTCTCACCTTAAGCAGCCCTCTCCTGTAGTAGCTCTCGCCGTCGAAGGTCTGCGCATCTCCTTGCGTCGCCAGAAGGTCGTTTTGGAGTTGCTGGTCGCGATGCCGTCTCTTCCCTCTTCGTCAAGCCTAGACCTGTCCTCGTCGTCGTTATCGTCGGTTTGGACCTGCTGCTGGCTCGTCTTCTCGTCTCTGATAAGCGCTCATCCCTAATTCTTCAGTTATGTTTTTTTTCTTTCCTATTTTCTTGGTGCGAACAAGAACGGGAGCAGAGGCGCGAAACAAATCTCCAATCGTGAATCCTTGCCACCGTGTAGCACCGCCCGTCAGTACCAGTTGCATGACGCTTCCCCCTGCTGGTGGGTCCACCATCGATCTGCTCTCTCCTCCCTCTGGTCCCAATCCTAGGTATGCCCATACTCTTGGTTCAGATTATTGGCATCTGAAAAATCACCCTTTCAATTTGGTCTCAGATTTCAATTTTGGTTCACATTATACATTTTTTTCTTGATTTGGTTTCAATTTAGCCTTCTTCTGCTTATTGCTTGGTGGACAACGCAGGACCAATGGTAGTGCAGATCTCAGCTCCTGTTAATAACCGAAGGTCAGATACGATTGTTTTAAATAATTATTTTTTATCATTTTCTTTTACTTTGATTCTTTTCATGCATGATGAGGATCGCACTTCCCAGTTAGATAGGTTTTCTTTTTTATTATTATATATACTTGTTCAAATGATGATGGGTTTTGTCCTCGTGAGATATAATTGATTAATAAATGGATTACTGAGGTTGAAGAGTTGATGATGGAGGCTTGTCATGGGATTTAACCCACATGAAAAGTAGAAAGCTAGTAGGATATTGTGGCTGTCACTATAACAATTATCACTAACGGAGCTTTTAACACTAATTAATAAGTAAGCTTATCTTTTCAATTAGTACTACTTTTTAATAAAAAACTACCTAAAGACTCCTGTTTCATCAATAACTAGCTATACTAAAGAGATATTCTCTTGTGTCTATTTGAATTAGATTTAGATTTATGAGATAATTAATCAAAAAGTAAAAAGTAGTTATTGTTGTTGTAAAACTTGTTCAGGAAAACTCAAGCAAAGAAGTCAATTTGTATTCCAGCAACAGCATCACCAAGTAGTAGACAAAGTGAGGAAGTAGTTCCCTCTGATCTATGGGCTTAGAGGAAATACGGTCAAAAACCCATTAAAGATTCTCCATATCCAAGGTAATTAACTTATAATTAAAAATATGATCTCTCTTTAGTCAATACTTCATTATTATATAGATTTAGTTCACCACAAGTTAAGGTTGTTAATAATAAAAAATTTTAAATATTTTATTTTATATTTATATTGAATAATGAACGAAATTCACACGCCTTAAGCAAGCAATTACTTTTCGTTTGGGAGGTGTTTGGGCATTAATTTATTTTATTGTTGTGTATGTGTTGTAGGGGTTACTATAGATGCAGCAGCACAAAGAGTGTTGCCCTACAAGGAAACAAGTGGAGAGGAGCAGAACAGACCTAAACATGTTGGTCATTACTTACACTTTTCGAACACAACCAGTCATGGCCAACTCAAAAGGGGATGAAGCAAAATTCTGACTTGCAAGACGCACCGGTATCTCTGTGAAATGTTGCCGCTGCAACGCCAGACATGTTCTTCTTCTCTTTTAATATGCACAAGCCAAAATAATGTAAAATCATGCAGATTGCTAATAATTCTTAGAATTGAAACCAAAGAACTGAATCAATAAGTTTTTGGTCCTTAAGTTAGGCAAATAATCTGTTCACGTATAACAAGTTAATCAAAAATCATATATAAACTAATAAATTTAGCTTTTGGGGTTCTGAACGCAAGAATACTACTGTATTGACATTGTATGCAAGAGATTTTTGGCACGGCAAACAGATGTCAAAAATTTACTATGTTAAACATTGAACTACGACTAGTTGAATCTATCAATGATCAACTAAATTCTCAGGTTAGAATTGGAAATCCATTGTTGTCTCAGAAGGAAAAAGAGATTCTAAAAGCATCCGAGATGTTTAGTATAGCAAACCAATTAAGTCTCTAGACCATAATTTAGATCTCCATTAAATCTTCTTGTATCCTAATGGCTGGTTATTTGATCATTTGTGATAAGCTTGGCACCAGTTAATATTGAAATATTTGATCAATATATTGTTTAAACTATCATTTTCAGGTTCAGAATTCGGTCTCTAGGAGCTGCCTGTCGCGTTGCCGTCTCTATCTGCGTCGTCGTCGTCGGTTCAAGCCTGTTGCTGGCCCGTCTTCTCTTCTCCGGTGCGCACCTGTTCCTATGGTGCAAGGTAAATATTCATGTGCTTACTTTTGTATTTATCTATGTCTAACGTATATAAAATTTCTTTATTAGCAATAAGGAGCATATAGTAGTCTATACATATATATAAATCTCTTCACATTTATTTTTTATATTCATGTAATTTAAATCTGAGATCTTGTTAGGAATTAAATGCAAACAAGAATAATGTTGCTATATATATATATATATATTTGTCATGTATAATAGGAACCATAGGTAGTGTTTGGTTGATGTCCATGTCTCAATGAGACATGGATACGGTGACACATGTCTGTTGTTTGGTTTGGTGAGATACAGATTTTCGAAGGACACGGGAGGACACGAATGGACATGGAGATACTAAATTTGTGTACCTCCAATTTGGTGAGACACTGAGACACAACTTGTGAGACACTGATTTTTTACTCTTTTATCCTTATTAAATTTTTAAAATTTGTCCTCTTATTTCCCCAAACCTTTCTTTTTTCTCTTCCTCTTTTAGATTCTACAACTAAATTTATCCTTCTATTTTTTTT
>NC_029791.2:119411264-119418593 GCF_000816755.2 Arachis ipaensis | reverse complement strand
GAAAACCCATTTTTTTAATTTGTATTAAAATTAGCGACAGTTTTATAACCGCCACAAATAGTCCTAAATTAACAAACAATAATATCATTGCGGTGGTTCGTAACCGCTGGTAAAAATGAACTAAATCCTAATACCTGTATATCACCGCGGTTTTAAATCGCCGCTAAATTAGTTGCCGCAAAATCATTTTCCCGCAGGGCGGTCTACTAAACCGCCGCTAGTAAAGAGAAAACCGCCGCAAAACAGCGCCTCTACTGTAGTGGTTATAGAATAATAAACTTTTAAAAATTAATAATATCTAACATTATTATAATAAATAAGATTAAGTAAGATTTTACTCTCTATGCTTTAACCTGAAAATTAAATTCATCTCTAAGATTATTTTTATTCAAATTCGTCCCTAAGTTTCAACTTAGTTTTAAAATTATTATTTCTCTAATTTTGGACAAAAATACTCTTGTAATGAAGTATACTTTCTCTCACTTTTTTCATAGATCCACTATTTTTGCACGCTCAAATTTTAGACAATTTCAAATTCAAAAAATTTCAGATATGAATTGAACATCTATGTAATTAGCAAGAAGAATCAACAACATACATTAGTAGTACTTGATTATATATAATGAGAATTTGAGAAGAATTTGGTGTATAATTTTTTGTTAAAATTATCCTACTTCATCCTAGATATCTATTAAAAGAAAAATATATTTTACTATTTTTAAAACTTAAATCCAAAATTTCCTAGTTAAAGTGTAAGATATTTATTTTCATCACAGATTTTATATTTATTAATATTATATATATTTGATAAATAAAAAAAGTGTGGATAATGTAAAGATAAATTGAATAATTGTATTTATTATCCGATCCCTGATTGAGCTGGATAAACAATACTAAATTTAAATTAAATTAAACTAACCCTCACCCACCAAGATGGCCACGACCATGCATGTTTGCATGCATTTGATTGATGAGACTTCATAGTATTCTTTTTATTCTCTTTTTCTTTAATTGAATATGTAATTTCACACATGAGAGTTGAGACCAGCTAGTACTACAATATATATAAAAATAATTACAAAGTGATGACAAGTTATTATTATTATTGAGTTAGCTAGGGACTGAGTACTTGGAAGGCATATGGGTGAAATAATAACAACAACAATAATGGAGGCAAAGATTTCAAATTTGGAAGTTTGTTGGATGATGGAGAAACAGCAGAATCCATGTGGGTGTAACGGGGTTTTATATATATATATATATAGTAACGAAATAAATGAAATCCAATGTATTTTTCCAAGTTTTAGTTGATGTACATATATAGGTGTAACTTCCTGGAAAATACTTGAATTATGGGAAGTGGATATCCTCAAATCATCCATCATATCTCCATATCCTTATTGATAACTCCTTGGGTGTTTTATAGCTGTTTTTTATTTAATGCTGTATCTGCAATGATTTATTATGTATTTGAAGTGGTCAACACCAACTTCTTAATTAGTCCACTACTTCACACTAAATACAAGTAACATTAATCAACATCTTACTTCTTAGCACTACAAGATATATATATGAAATAAAACAAGGTTAATTTATTCGATTCCTATAATTTCGTAAAATTTTCAATTAGATTCCTATATTTTTTTTTAATTGGGTCTCTGTACCAATTTTTTTTTTCAATTAAGTCCCTCTTAATAGTAATTGGCTTAATTTTATAGGGATTCGACTAAAAAAAATTGGTACAGAGACCTAAATAAAAGGGAAAAAAAAAGTATAGGGACCCAATTAAAAAAAAATTTGGTACAAGGACTCAATTAAAAGAAAAAAAAGGTATAAGAACCTAATTGAAAATTTTGCGAAACTATAGGGACCAGCAGAGTAATTAAACCATAAAACAATAACCATAATATTGCATATATAAAATTTTAACATCATTTTCTTACACAGATTTGTATTAATTTTTAAGTTTTTGGAAAGGAAAAGTTCATTTTCATAGGAAAATTCTTCTTCAAGAGAAGTTAGGAAAAGACACGAAGTGAATAATATAAGGAGAAACTTTTAAAAACTGTGTTTGGAAAAAATATATTTTTAGAATTGATTTTATTTGAAATGAAAATAAGCTATTGTATGTAGAATTAATTATGTAAAATAGAAATTATTTTGATCATTGAATTAAAATTTGACATTTTGATTTTATATTTTTATCATACAACTTTTTATCACCACGGCCAGATTATCATGACCATTGCTGGATCGTCACAAACCGTCACAAACTACCACCAACCATTGTTGGATCTCTATCACCTCTTTTTTTCATTATCCAAATCCTTCTCTTTTATATTAATATCCAAAGGATAAAATGAGTGAATTTTACAATGAAAAAGTTTAGGGGACCAGCAACTTTTGTATTTTGTGATCAGCATTTAACTATCAAAAGAAAAGTGAGTAATCTCTGATGTAATCTCACACCATTAAAAACATTATTGATAGCTAATTGATGGTTACAAAACACAAAAATTACTGGCCTCCTAACACTCCTTTTTTACAATTTTAACGATTAAATTATTTCAATTCCAACCAAATTCTCTAAAAAAAAGGAATTTGG
This sequence comes from Arachis ipaensis, assembly GCF_000816755.2. Classification (NCBI taxonomy): domain Eukaryota; kingdom Viridiplantae; phylum Streptophyta; class Magnoliopsida; order Fabales; family Fabaceae; genus Arachis; species Arachis ipaensis. Next base: position 119,415,988 of record NC_029791.2, on the reverse strand, counting down.
AGTTTTGGACTTAGTTATAATGTAAATAGCATAGATTTACAAATCAATTTAATTCCTATTTTATATTCATTCGAAATAAAAAAATTGATTCTAAAATCAAATGAGTTCTAATTTAATTATGTTCCATACACTTCTTGTTTCGGTTTGTGATATAACTTAGAGGTGTACATAGGTTGGGTAAAACTGGATTTTTTTTAAGGAAGAAGGGACAAAATTACACCTGAAAGTTCATACGCTAGACAGTAATACACTTGAATCGTTTAATGAGTCACGCGTGCACAGTAATTATACACTCCGGCGGACAGAATCACCATTCCGGCCATCAGCGTGTGGCGTGGTTAGTTTGAGTGGACAGGTGGCCCTATTTTATCCTTGCTGGCACGTTCAGAGTTAGTGAGCTGGCCATTTAGTGCCAAGTAAGAAAAAATATTTTATTTTAATAATTAATTAGGCAAAATTAACCCTAAAATCCTAACACCTTTGTTCTCTTTTATCTTCAGAAGAAAGAAGCTCTGTGTTGAAACCCTAACACCTTAACCAATAACTAAGAACATGGCCTCACTCAAGGAAAAATCAAGCTCTTTATCCCTAAATTGTGGCAGCACTGTTGAAAGCGGGTCTTCGTTGCTGAGGAACAAGAAGAAGAAGAAGAAGTTGGAGTACAACAACGGCAAGTGTTTGCACGGATTTGAAGCTGTGGTACTCAAGTCTGGAACACAGTGGAATCCAGACAGATTGTTTCTGCGATGTCCTCTGTGGGAGGTAGGTTTTGAAATTGCCTTTCTTCTTGTTACTGGCGTTATCCATTTGTTTCGTTCTTCACCCCTCCTTGGATTGATGTGTCTAATCTTCAGAGTGCTGAACATTGTTGTGAGTATTTTGTTTGGCTGGACGAAGTAGAAGGAAAAACAAGAAACGTGGGGGCAGAGGTTGTATCTGTAGAAAGGTCATTGAAACAATCATACAAGAAGATGAATGAACTTACAGAGTGTTCCAGCAAGTTGGAAGAAGATGTGCAACTGTTACAGAAGACAGTTGATATGATTAGGGGTGAAATAACTTGTATTAAGAATATGGTTATGGGTGTTTGTCTAGGGTTGGATTTTTGGGCATTATTGATTTTGATGATATATTCTCAGAAGTGAGGATCCTGTGTAATAACTTTCAAAGTTGCATTGAATAAATGGAAGAAAAAAAGTTCTCCTTTTTTGTGAATCACATATTATAAGTGGTGTATCATCAACCATTGACATAAGAGAAAAATGTAAACCTGTGAGAATTAAGTTCAAAACAAGCAATTCATAACCAAGCTAACTTATACAATATCCAACAACATCTTGTAAAATCAGAAGTCTTTGCTTCATTATAATCACAAAATAGACAGAGTAGTTACCATAATCATTCAGTTTTCATACAAGCCAGAAATACCTAATTAACAAGCAAAGTCACAATGTATATAACATAACATATCACATACTACTAGATTACAAAAAAGGTCCCAAGATTTATGCTGATAAACAAAATAGCCTTCCCCACTAAAAACAAAACATGCACATCAGTCTTCAATAAAGGTTTTATGTCTCTGTTGCAGACCCTTGCATGGTCCCACCTTCACTTGGGCCAACTTGATTAGTTGCTGCAGCTGGGCCATTGATTCTTCCAGGAACTTTTCTTGGAACTAGCTTTGATGGTCTTGGGCCCGGATTTGGTTGGTGCCTCAGAGTTGAAGTTGGCATAAACTGTTCAAACTTCTGTCTCATTGCTGGGCTTGTAGCATTCATGGTTTCAATGGAGACCATAGGTTTAGACTTGGGTCTTGGAGCAGTAGCAGCATCATTAGGGTTCTATTGTTGGGGTGTTGGTGGCTGTGCAGGGTTATTAGTAGCAGCAGCAGCTTCCTCTGCCTCCATAGCTGCAACCTCATCATTCATATCAGCATGCTTTTTTCACAACCCCTACTATTGTGGCCACTCTACAACATATAAACATGAGAAAGTGTAAATATAACAATATGGGTGATCTCTACAAATAACACATAAAACCTAGTATTCATACATCTCCACAGTATTTGCAAATGATTGTTCTATATCTCCTTTTAAGCTTATGTGGGTTGGAATTTGGCCTTGCCTCATTTTTCTCCTTTCGTCTCTTTTTTGTTGGTCTTCCAATGGGTGTCTTATAATGAGGGGACAGTGGAGGATAGCCTTCAGCTTTATCCCAAAATTCTTTGCTTAGAACAGGGTTGATGTTATGTTGATATGTTGAGTTATATGCAGCCATTCCCAGCCAGTTATGGATATGGTCTTTTGGCCTACGACCCCTCAGAGCAAGTGCTGCACAAGCGTGTCTGCAAGGCAAGCCTGTGAGCTGCCAAAATTGAAAGGTGCACTTCTGATTTTCCAAGTCAACAGTAACCTTAGTAGGATGCTTCTCAACCTCATATATTTCTCCATTGTCATTCCCTCTCCATGTGGGAGTCCATTTATTACTTTCTTCCTTCTCTCTCAAGCCTACTAAGTTGTCTTGGTGCAACAGAACCAACATAGCCACTTAGAGACTTTTTGTTCCTCGCCATAACCCTCATGATATGAACTCTGACTTCCTCTAACATTGTTATGATTGGCTTACCTCTGTATTTGAGAATCTTACCATTGAAAGTCTCACAGTTGTTGTTAGTGACATTGTCCACCTTAGGCCACTCACTGAAATGTGCCTTTGTCCAAGTTTTTGGGTCAAGTCGATCTAAGTATTCCCAGGCAGCATTGTTGATTCCCTTTAACCTCATCATTGCAGCATCAAATTCAGTAACAGTGGTGGCTATACAACATTCCCACACTACTCCTTTCAACTGTTTATCCTTCCATCTTTTAGTGAAGTTGGCCCAAATGTGCATTGCACAAAACCAATGATGCACTCCGGGCATAACCTGCTCTATGGCTGGTATCAGGCCCTGCGTTCACACAGACAACAACAATTAACAAGCTGAGAGATACAAATCAACCAGGAGACAACATTTAACAATTACCTTCTGCATCTACGTCAACCACCTCAACTTCAGTTGGAATGTCTACCGTATGCTCCCAATACACATGTACTACCCTATCATCATTTGTAATTGCATCCTCATACATATTCACCACATCCCTATCAAGCCTAAGTAGCTTAAGAGCAACACCACCTCTGGCATCAGACTTTTCCCAGGCAAAATCCTTCCACTAAATATAACCCAAATCCTTGAACAACCCCTCCATGAAAAATAGGTTCAACGTATCCACATTGACTCTAGGTATTAAGGACACTTGACCACCATTGTATATTGTAACCCCTTTTGAATTTCTCTCCAACCTCCCCCCATGGTGATACACAAGTATGATGTGAGTTGACATCTACGAAGAAAAACAAAACCCTCATAACCACAACTAAACCCAGAAAACCCTAATTTTTTTCAGACAACTACAAACTAGTTATTAAACAAAGATCAAATAGCATGTTCGATCATAATAGGTACAATGGGAAGTTCAAAAGATGTTACCTTTAGATCGTCCCCGCCTCCAGTGCGTGATCGTCGCTGTGGTGGTGTGGGTTGCCTTCTTCGAGTACTCCTCCAACGATGAACTGCGTCACCACTTCAGAGCAATGCCATTGCCTCTCTGCTAGGGCTCTCTAACTCTCTCAACGTGTAAACTGTGTTACACCAACAAAACCTTGAAGTTCATAATTCGATAAAAGAGAACAAAGCGTTTCAAGGTTATTTTTGCCTAATTAATCATTAAAATAAAACATTTTTTCTTACTTGGCACTAAATGGCCAGCTCACTGACTCTGAACGTGCCAGCAAGGATAAAATAGGGCCACCTATCCACTCAAACTAACCACGCCACACGTTGATGGCCGGAATGGTCATTCTATCCGCCGGAGTGTATAATTACTGTGCACGCGTGACTCATTAAACGATTCAAGTGTATTACTGTCCAGCGTATGAACTTTCAGGTGTAATTTTGTCCCTTCTTCCTTTTTTTAATCAAGACTCAATTCTAAATATATATTAGATTTATTTTTTAGACCCTAACCTAGCCTTAGACTTGATAAAACCTAAACAATTTTGGGCCACAATTATACTGGTCTAAATCGGGTAAAAACTGAGCCTTTCAAGCTTTAACAATAATTTATAAAGAAACTTGTTATCGAGAAGTTGATATCCATATTTGAACTTGAATTTGTCCATAAATTTTAATTTAATGCTTCTTTGATCTATTTTCTAATTCAATAAGTGTGATTAAAAAAAACAATAAGTTTATAATTAATATAACATAATATTGGAATTAATTTAAAACATATATACTTTTTTTAGTTTCCTTAGGATACACATGAATTGAGTGAGATCAGATTTGTCTTGACCCGAATCCGACCCTAAATAATAATTGGGTCTATTTTTATGACTCGAACTCGACTCTAAACCTTATAAAATCACACCAAATTAATTCTTAAAATGTTCGAGTTTGGACCGGACCAGACCAGAACATATACACGCCTAAGGAACATCATGGAAGTGTAGATGCAGATCACTCTTTCAAAATTTTTTGTCAGAGATTATTGGAATTTTTGGACAAAATAACAGGCCTCTGAATATAGTAGAAGCCCAAATACATTATAGGCTTGTCCATAAAAAAAGTAAAATATCCAAGGAACATAAGAATAAAAAACCCCTTAAATGGTACAAAAAAA
>NC_029791.2:119405870-119411131 GCF_000816755.2 Arachis ipaensis | reverse complement strand
AACCATTAACGAATGGAAGAAAGAAGAAAGTAGAGGAGGCCATGTCCCAGAGAGGCGAATTAGTCAGCTTAGTTTCTAATTGACAAACACATAGATCTGAAGGAACAGTGAAAGTTAATTAATCAGATGAAGCTAAGATCTCCAATTACTCTCCTCTTCCTCTTCTTCATCGCTGAATCTCATGCCATCTGGCTAACCATCCCTACTTCCGGAACCAAGTGTGTCTCCGAAGATATCCAGTCCAACGTCGTCGTTTTAGCCGATTACTATGTTGTCGCTGATGAAGTTGACCATCACCAGATCCACACCGTCTCTCTCAAGGTACCTCTTCTCTTCTTTGACTTCAATTATGCCTCGCTCTTTCAATTTGTAACGAATCTTGCTTTTTGTTTTGTTTAGGTAACATCTCCTTATGGAAACAACCTTCACCAGAAAGAAAATGTTACCCATGGCCAGTTTGCATTTACAAGCGCCGAGAGTGGGACCTACTTGGCCTGCTTCTGGCTGCAAAACAACCATCAACAACCAACTGTAACTGTTAGCCTTGACTGGAGAACTGGCATTTCTGCCAAGGACTGGGAAACCGTTGCCAAAAAAGAAAAGATTCAGGTAATCCATACATTCATTTTTTTATTTTTTTTTATCAAAGATAGGAGACTGAACCCGCAACCTCTTAATTGAATATGGGGAGACTATGCCATTTGAGCTATAACTCATTCACTAATCCATACATTCCTTTATTCCTTTCAATATGAAATGTTTAATGTTCCTTTTTGACATTGCCATATACAAGGGTGTTGAACTTGAGCTAAGGAAACTTGAAGCAGCTGTGGAAGCCATCCGCGAAAATCTGATTTATTTGAAGAACAGGTAAATCTCGTGTTCGTTTCGGTATTTGGTTGATGGTGACTACTTCAATGATGATGTCTTCGTGTGAAGATGATATTGTGTACAGTTAGATGGTTTGATATGTTTGACTAAATATGTTTGACTGAACCATCTAACAGTTTACAACATCATCTTCATGTGAAGACGTCCTTGATGATGCTAATATCTGTTGTCAGGGTCTTATGGAGAAGTTAGTTAGGTTGTTTAATTTTAACTAATGGTGATGAGCAAAAAGGGAAATTAATCACGATTCATTCATTGGGATCAAGATCCTCTAAAGGGAGGAAGTTGGTAAGATAGTGAAGTGAGGAGTTAATCGCTCTTAAATTAAGATATTGAGGTACACATTTTTCATGGAAGTTATAAAGTCAATGCTGATTAACTCTTCACTTTATCACTTTAGAGGATCCAAATTCCATTCATTGAGCTTGGTTAATGGTTAGTTAATTCATTGCCATTTTGATTGGAACATCTTTTGTCTTGGACATTGCTCGTTGCAGGGAAGCTGATATGAGGGAGGTTAGCGAATCGACGAATGCTAAAGTGGCTTGGTTCAGTATCATGTCTCTTGGTCTCTGCATTATTGTTGCAGCCTTGCAGCTGTGGTATCTGAAGCGATATTTTAGGAAGAAGAAGCTCATATAAACATTTCTACCTTTAACACACTTGTGACACTTCACAACACCAGATTGTATAGTTTTTCCTCTTGTGGATCCTTTTCATGTACTATAATTGAAGGTTAAGTGGGTTGGTTACCCTTGAAGGGAGTTTTTGGTGGTCTTTATGCAGAAATTGAAGAGTTGTGCTTACATTGTTGGAGCTAAAAAAAAAAGGAATAATGGTGTTTGGTTTTGATAGTTGTCTAGTTGAGCAACTTTTGTATTTGTTGGATTCCTTCTTTTGTTTACTTGACTGAGAAATTTGGTTCATTCATAATTCAAAATGTTTGTGGGCAATTTCCCATGACTGGAAATTAACATGTATTATCTTAAAAAAAAAGGATAGACTAGAATTTAGGATGATGTCTTATGGTAAGAAAATAACAAGAAAGTGACAAACTACAACATTGACTTATGGATTGGATGTGCATCTTTGAAAAACTAAAAAGAAAAAAAAGGGAGGAAAGAAAGATTTATTTGTATAAGATCTTGTAACTTCTATACCGATTTTTAAAATTAAAACGGCTTTTATTTTTATGTGCTAGTTTAAATTAGTGCACTATATTATAAATAGATTTCAAAGCAATTTCAGTTGTATTAATCACTCCTACTCTACTNTGGCGGCGGCATTCGCAGCGGTGAGACCCTCCCCAGCTTTGCTCCGAAGTGGACAAAGGCCCAGCGGGCTTTCGTTGAGGTGGGCTTTAGTATCTCGGTGCTCGTCATCATCTTCATCGGAACCTTGTGGAAGAAAATTGGTTCTATACTCAAAGCCCGGATGCTGTTTGTGTGAAGGTCTGAAAGAGAAGCTGCAAGCTGCGTTCTTGCTCTCTGGCCCTGATTCCCTTCACGATGTTCAGCTCCAGGTACCTCCTCCTCCTTCTTCTTCTTCTTCTTGTTATGATTATCTTTGTCTCATTCTGATTGTGTGTGTTTTGGGTTTTGTGAATTAGATAAGGGATATAACTACCAATCCCCAATGGGAAAGAGCTTATCAATACGAGATACCTGTCTTGGCTAAAGTACTCTCTGATGGCACCGAGGTATACTTCAATGCTCAATTCAACTATGGAGGCTCTATAATTATGTCATAATCAAAATGTTTAGGATTAGTTGGTGAAGGGTTACAACTTGGGCAATGCTTAAATTCTTTGTATTATGAATGTAGTAGAGAGAAAGGTAGCACCAAGGTGTGTAATGTAGCAAGTCTAACTTCTCCACACTTGGCAGCTTTTTTTCTTTTTGATGAAATTGGCACTGCCCTGTGTTTTTCTTGCCCTTTTCCTAGTCTAGGACCAGGAATTTTGCTGGTGATTAAGATAGCATCTGCCGATGGACGATCATCAAGGACTTGTGTTTCTGCACACAAGTGTATGACCATCTTTTCCTTATTCCATAGTTTTTGTGACCATCTTCAACAATTTTAGTTTGATGCTTGCAAAATATTAGTTTGATATTACTAGGAGACCTGGTATATGATGCTTACAAATTTTGTCATGACCTCATTCTTTTATGGGATCTGCATATGATTTGAGGCTTCTAGGCAAACCAGTAATTAGTAGTATGGGGTCAAGCCATTACACATTAGGATCACACAATTTTCACTGTTCTGCAGTATGAGTTGTACAAAATTCAACTGGGATGCTTGGTGTTGTATTTTAAGAAGAATGGTTCTACCCTTTTAATTTCTAGCCTTTCAGGGCATAGTCTCCCATAATCCTTAGGTGCTTATCATAAGATTTCTTAGGTTTCAGTTTTTTCAGTTGCATGCTACTTTGACATTTCAGCTAAATTTTGTTCCGTAGTTAAATTTGTCGTTCACTGCATATGGGGCTCTATTTCTCACAAGGACTCTTGGTAACAATTATCCGTTGTACAGGGAGATACTAGACTGTGGGCATATTGTATTAGAAAAACAATTCACAGTCAAAACAATCAAGAATAATGTTGTTGTTAATTGGACATAATACAGAACTCAATGTATGGAGTGCAAAACGTGACATTGAAATACTTAAATCCTCAATTCTCTATAAAGCTTTGATGATGTTCATTGACTTGTACTTAAGTTTCTCCTTGTAGTTAGAAAACATGTCTCCAAAACTTTACATGGCAACATCCTGGTGCAAAATACACAATATGAGTTGTCTGAGCAAGCCAGGAGTGTCATGTAGCTATGGAGTCTTCTGTTTCATTCTAGAACTTAGGCTTATGTAGCTATAGATTCAATTGTGCGAAATCACAGTTACCTTATGAAGTGAAAGAAAAAAAAAAGAGAGTAATTCCTGCTTTGTAGGTACTCCACATGTATTCATGGAAAGAAACCAGTTCTTGCGAAGTATCTCTACCTATTAGTTTGTCATAGTTTTAGGATCCAAGTTTGATTTGCTTGATTTTTTTCTTTTGAAGATACTTCCATCTTGTTTTAGCATTCCTCTCGTTATCTTGATAATCACTAGATATGATAAATGAAAATAAAATAAAAGAGACTCTAAAATTCAAATATAAAAGAGGAAAAAGGGGCTTATATCTTATAGTATTGCCATGTTTTGCAGGAAACGCTCCCGCGATTGTCTCCGCGTCTAGGAGTGGAACTTGTCCAGAAGAAGATAGCCGCTGCTATGAGAGAATGAGAGATTACCCTTGAGGTTGAGGTGTTCTCAATTAATATTAGTTTATTTATGACTTGCACTAATCTCTCAGTTAACACCAACTTATTTTTCTAAAATGACAAAAGAAATATATTTTCAGAGCTCAACTAATATTTGTGAAGTATTATACATCGATCCGAGTAAATCACATGAAAACCAACCACTTTTGATGATATGAAAAAGAATATCACACAATTATGGAAACCTTTTTTGGCGTGAGTTTGGAATGTAGGGTGAATAAAAGTCCTTATTATTGTGAAGGAAATTAAAACTAAGACAGTTTTGTGTTATTTTTTAAATTAGAAAAAAGAATTATGTAATCTTGACAAATCTAAGACAAAGTATGCTGAATTGCTGATATGTATCTTGCATGTAGCTTTTTATCCGTTATTTTCTTTGTATTTATTTTATTTATGGAATAATATCTGCATGCTTAAGTACTCGCATGCAACACGTTGGATTTTAATTTTGATTATGATTTCCATTTTCTTTTTCTTGTCAAATTTTGAGATCTAAAGAGAATAGAAGCTAGTCCACGCAAAATCCTATAATTTTATATAAAGTGTGACCTAATTTTGCTAGGACCAATGATAAAAGTTGAGCTGAAATAGCCATCACTTTCTTATTACACCATGGATTATTAGCCTTTACTTTAATATTTTGCCCGTGTTAAAATTATGAACTGATGAGTAAAATATACAAATAAAATAAAGGATGATTGTATATATGGTGAAGTTCTACACTTAAAAGTTTGTGACATAGTTCGACTAGATTTTCTGGCAAATTCAAACACTCAACTCCTCCCTATATTTATCTATCAACTTTGATCGTGCTTTTTCGCCCTACACTATGGCTCAAATGTTAAACGTGCTTCTCTCTATATCTAAATATTAATTAATTTAGTTTAATTAGTGTTCTTAAAATTGGAGCGGAATGGGGAGACATTAAGACAAAAGTGTTCTTTTGCTTGTCTTGATTAATATTTTGGCATCTTTGTAGTTTAAATTTACTTTGACACTTTACAGAACCAAAGCAATAATATTACCGTAAGAATAAGAGGAGGGAT
>NC_029791.2:119404430-119405727 GCF_000816755.2 Arachis ipaensis | reverse complement strand
ATATTTTTTTAAATAATAAAATTGAAATATCTCTCTTTCTATATGTATCACTAAACAATTATTTATAAATTTACTTCTCATACAATTAGAAGCCAACTCTTACTAATATCCATAGTTGAAAAAGTTCTTTTAATTAATACAGTTACTATGGAAAAAACTAAAGCTAATTGATAATACTCTTTTGAGTCGATTTCTAAGAAAGAACACCAATCTCATTTAAATTGAGAATTAATAATTCTAGTAGACATCTAATATAAAATTCTTAAATTGACTATAAAATATCAAAAATTAAGTAAAAAATTATTGTGGGATTAAATTTAATAATTTAATAGGACACATAAATATTATTATCATATACTATTAAAAAAAAACTATCAAATTGTACCCCCACAACAATGTACATAGATCTGTCTCTGACTCTATGTAACACTAAAGTTTAATCCATTTTCCCTTTTATTTTATATTTGATAGTTTAGTTCGTTGCAAGTGATTTTCCCTGATTTATTTGTATAATATTTAAGTGTAATTTCATATCTTTTTGATGTAAATAATGTTTAGAATTTATTTTGATGTATTATTAATATGAGAAATTCTAAGCAACTAACATTTTTTCTTTATTTTTATTTTACATTTAAACTAATACTAGCAAACTCTCTTCTTTACACTAAAAGTATTGGTCTTCTAGCATTACCCTGTTCATATAAACATTTTCACCCTACCAAGTAAGTGTATAGTACCTTTTACAATGTGGTTACTGTGAGTGTAGTTGATAATTATATGTAGCACAACTCTTTTATGTTTGTATCAATAATACAGTAAAATTGATTTATATTATTTGTTGTGGTTATTATTTAATAATTTTTATCACACAAAAGTAACAAATTTGCAAATGAAATTGTTTGCTCTGTTTCTTTTTATATATCCTTGTTACATTCTGGTATGACTTTGGATTATGACATTATGTAGGTAGAATTTTAGATACAATAATCAGACAATTTGATTAAAGCATACATTAAAATAATTTAATTATTACTATGTATTGATAGTGTAAACAAATTTCACACCTTCATCTAATCAAATTTTTTGTTTGTATAATTATTCAAGATTTCGATCAAAACAAGTATAATAACTAATTTGGCGGAGTTTGATTGGACAAGAATGTTCTAAAAAAGTAAAAATGTTATATGCACATTAAAAATTAGTCACCGTGTATTTATATATAAATGTATATTTAGTTAAATTTATTTTTATTGTGTATTTTATACTTCAATGTATATTTTATATAATGTTTAATTTT
>NC_029791.2:119387826-119404040 GCF_000816755.2 Arachis ipaensis | reverse complement strand
AAAATTAAATGAAAATTAAAAAAAAATAATATTATAAAAAATAAGAGGGACATTATGGTTAGTTATATATAGGGTGAATCACATAAACAATATAAATGTTACTCAATATTACACTAAAATTCTAACACTCAAAAAGTTACATGCATATTCTTTTTTAGAATCAGATCTATATAAATGGTAGCGGAAAAACTTGATCAATAAGTGTACAATACAAATCGAATTAGGTAAGATCGAATTACCCAATAAGCAAGTAAATCGAATGAGATAGACTCGATTTACTAAGACTATTAGTAAATCGAAATCACTTGGTCGATTTATAAGGAGTAGGGATGAATAAGTAATTCGAATCACCTTATTTCAATTTACTGTTTGAAATAACCAAAGTAAATCGAGTCAACTTAATTCGAATTACTATGATACTCAACAAGTGATATAAATCGAATTCGGCTAATTCAATTTACAAAGGATTGGTTCCTATATAACCATAATCAGAACGTTACGTATTCATTAGAGTTGAAGTCACAATGACTAGTGATGATAGTTTTTTAGTTCTGGTGCAGTATAGAGAGTCGATTGAGAAAAAAACACGTTCTGGAATTAAAATTACTGATAAGGATCCGTTTAGTATTTTTCTGAAACCTTCAACGAGTTTCTCGAGTTTTAGAATACTATAATCCAAAAATTGGGAATACAAGGCGTGAAACGGGTGGAGAAGTTATTCTATACAATTCCAATTTCCGTGTTGCAAGATGATATGAAGTACGATTCATTCGTCATAGGCAGTGACGAAGATTTGCAAGTTCTGTTCCATTGTCGTCGGCAGTTTCCCGAGGCGAGGACCCCTGAGCTGTTGGCCAAGCTTGTAGATGTGGTCTGCAGTACAGGAGGTTCGAACCGGAATCCTCAACCTTCAGCAATAGCTTCCTGCTCTAGTTCAACGTTTGTTGGTGCCTCTTCATCTGTGCTCGTGATTGTACCTGAGGCAGTTTTGGTTGCCCCCGTCCTTTGCAGCTGATCTAAACCGTAATCGTGACAAAGAAAGAGGTGACACTTGACCCTTCGATGTGCTTTCGATTGCGATGGCTGGTACTCCTGATGTGGTACCAGTTTTTGGACAGGGTGGAGCATCGAATGGTGTGGAAGATATACTGATGGATGATGACGATGATGATGATGTGGAGCCCGCCATAATTGCTGAAGATAGTGATGATGACATAGCGAGGAGTAATCCAGTTGGGGTTAGTGGAACGACTAGTTCAGGAACTCAGCAATACCCCTCACACTTTTCAACTTTGGATTTGGATGCCATGAGATAGTAGGGGATAGCTGGCGTACCTATTGGATTTGGGGCCATAGATATATAAGATACATGAGGACTAGCTGAGTTCCAAGTCGGTCAGTAGTTTCAAGATAAAGAGGAGGCCGTTTTAAGCGTGACGACTTATAGCATCCATCGTGGAGTTGAGTGCAAAGTGTTGGAATTCGATTATCACAAGTACTATGGGAAGTGTAAGGAATTTGGCTACATATGCACATGGTTGATTCGTATCAGTCTCCACCAGCGCAGAGGTATTTGGGAGGTAAAACGGTATAATGGACCTCATACTTGTCTGACCACGTCAATATCGAGTGATCACAGGATGCTTGATGACCATGTGATCTGGGCCTTCATCCTGCCTATAATTAAAGTTGATACTGTCGTATCAATCAAGGTACTGCTGAATGTGATAAAGGCACATTTCGGTTTTAGACTGACTTAAAGGAGGGTTTGGTTGGCTAAGCAGAAGGCCATGTCTCAGATTTATAGAAATTGGGAAGAGTCATATAATGAGTTGTCGCGATGGGTACTAGGTGTGCAGATGGTGATGCCGGGTAGTGTTGAGGATGAGTCTTGTGCGAGTGATTGGGAAAGTCGATGAGTCGCATGCTTATTTCCACCTTCAGACATTATAAGCTGTTGGTTAGTGTCGATGGGACTTACTTGTACGACAAATACAGGGGTACACTGCTTGTTGCGATTGCTCAGGATAGCAATTCCAATATCATCCTTGTCGCATTTGCACTTGTGGAGGGTGAGAATGCAGAGTCGTGGTCATTCTTCCTATCCCACCTTCGGCAGCATATAACGCCTCAACCGGGTATTCTAGTCATATCAGATAGGCACAATGGTATCAAGGCTGCGTTAGAGGCTCTTGATGGGGGTTGATGTCCACATATTGTATACCGGGTATTTTGTATCCGACACATGACACCGAATTTTGCCCTGAGTTTTAAGGGCAAGGATTCTAGGAGGTTTCTAGTGAATGTTGCTTATGCAAAGACTGAGGTCGAGTTTGGCTATTGGTTTGACATCCTCTGCTCTGAAGACCCTGCAATGTGTAACTGGACTAATCAAATTGACTATGCGCAGTGGACTCAGCATCGAGATGAAGGTCGGAGGTTCGGGCATATGACTACGAACATCTCCAAGTGTGTAAACTCGATACTGAAGGGTGTAAAGAATCTTCCAGTTTGTTCGTTGGCAAAGTCCACCTATGAAAGATTGGCAGAACTGTTTGTTCGCAAAGAAAGAGAGGCAGAGGTACAGTTAGGAACAGGGCAGCAGTTTAGTCAGCATCTGATATAGGCAATCGAGGCTAATCTGAAGGCCTCAAGGTGTTTCACTATGACTTTGTATAATAGGGATAATTCTAAGTTCACTACAGCGGAGACCACGCCAACAAAGAGCTTCTTACTTGGATCTTACAGAGTGTCCCTCAGGGACCACACCTGTGATTGCGGGTGTTTCCAGGAACTTCATTATTCATGTTGCTATGCCTTAGCGTGTTGTGCATACTCACATCTTGATTGGACAATTTATGTCCATCAGGTGTATCGCCTTAGCTCGGTGTTCAATGCCTATCGGATGGGGTTCACCCCTCCAATCCTAGAGGAGTTTTGGCCACTATATGACGGTCCAAAAGTCATCCCTAATCCCGCCAATAGACGTGCGTCTGAAGGGCGGCCCAGGACTACTAGCACAATGGATGAGGCTGACACGAACAGACCCAAGAAGTGCGGCCTTTGCGGACAGCCTGGCCACACACGTATGAGGTGTCCATAGGGAGGAGTTAGTTTTGGTTCTGCTTCCGCCAGTAATGTCTAGGGCTGGCAATTCATACCCTACCCGCGGGTACCCAATTCGGTCCAACCCGCTCGGGTAGGGTAGGCTACCCGATCCGCTGCGGGTAGGGTAGGGTACAGTCCGGGTATGCCTGCGGGTAGGGTAGGGTACGGGTTTAGGGTGTACCCTACCCTACCCTACTCGCACCTCATATATAACACATATTTTATTAAAAAATAGGTATATAGTAAAGGAAGTGAGAGTTGAACCCACAACCTCCCTTATATAATGACTTACAATAAGTGATCAACCACTAAATTAGTTAGTTAATTTAGTAATTTAGAGCATTAATTTTTTATTTTTTATGTTATTAATATGTATAAAATTTGATATTTCTGCGAGTAAGGTAGGGTAAGGTAGGGTTTAGAACTTTAGGGTGCGGATAGGGTTAGGGTTGAGAGATTCTCAACCCACGGGTAGGGTAGGGTTAGGGTAGAGTCCAAACCCTAACCTACCCTACCCATTGCCAGCCCTATGTCTAGGGTTGGGCTTATTTAGTTTAATGTTAGTAACCATGAAATGTCTTATTGTTGTTTAGTCGTCTTGTTCAGTGTAATGTAACTGTCTTGTTGATGCTAGTATTGTTGTTGTTTAGCCTTGATGTTTAGCCTTGATGTTTAGTGTAATGTTTAGTCGTTGTTGCTTTATGTCTTATTATTGTTGCGTGTTATTGACTCGTGTTATGATACCATGTTATTATAATTCATTATGTAAATATCATACAACATACATGTGCTTTGTAAACATACTGACATACATGTGCTTCTCAATATTCTTATTTGCGCACCCAAGAAATGTAAATAACATGTAACACAAGTAACTCTAATTGAAACATGAACACACATGTAATACTAACAATTTGAAAACTATATATACTAAACAATAAAATCTAATAACATGTTCCAAGACGAATGACCTAACATGAAGCAGTCAACAGAGATGCGATCCTATGAAGCAACGGCGGGGGCGCCTGATTTGCCGTAGACTCTGCGCTAGAGGTACCTCATCCTCGCCTCTGTCGCCGTCATGCTCCATCTCATCTGGTATGCACTCATGTGACGTTGACACACCGAGATGCCTTGGTGTATGTGTAGCGAATGCAGAGGGCGGGGTCCCACCCAACGAAAATGTGTCATCGATAGGCCCAGTAGGAGGTTCATTGAGATCCACATCTAGAGGTGTCTGGGATCCACCTATCTGAGGTTTGCGTCGTGCCAAATCATCCTCCTGCATGATGACACTAATCTCCTCAAAGAAGCGTGACCCTCAGAACTCCGCGTCAAGGTCTTCACTACCAAGCAAGTCGGATAGCATCTCACTTGGGATAATGTACGTCTTACTATCATGCATTGCCGTGTTATTGCTAGGACACCCAACAAAATAATCACCAAACCCTCCACCGGGATCTCTGCCACCTCCATCACCACATAATCTACCACCACTGTAACTATCATATCCACCGCAACCATAACCACCATCACCAACTCCACCACCGCCACCCAACTACCATCACGTCCACCACTACCATTTCCCACTCTACTACCACCACCCATACCACCATCGTGTCCACCACCATGGCCTCCGTACCCTCCTCCATGTTCACTCCCATCACCTTTGTCATAACCTCTACCACCACCTCTATCACCTCCACCATCACCACCGTTTAACTACGACAGAGCGGCGGATCTCCAGCTATAACTATCCATGTCCTCCAACTATAACTATCGAAGAGCTGCGTCAATAATAGCATCATGATGTACGCTCTCGTGTACCTCCTAACTATCTCCTCGTTTGTATCCTCAGGAAGATAACTGAATGTCTCCTGCATCTTAGTGCACTTCACAGTAAACTCGTCGATGCAGTCCGCCCGCGGCAACACACCCAATAGCTCATCGAACCATGCTAATGCTGGATGACCGCCGTCGATGTACCGCTCGAAGTCCGTCAAACATCCACTAACGTACTGTCCATAGATCTGGAGCCCTAGCTGATACGTTACATCCTGTAATATAATCGTGCACTCCCCCGGACGGCAGGTGGAATGTATGCATCTCCGGACACTATCTCTCAACAAATGCACTCACTGATGGCTCATCCAACATAAACCAGTGGTTGTTGAGCCTCGCGAGATGAGTCAGGCCAGCTATCTGCAGGTACGGCATGATCCTATCGTCTAAGGGCATAGCATGTTACCTCCTCATGCTCGTGATACAACAGTGGGTTGCATGACAATGCAATAATTCTCTTAGAACCATAACACTTTACAAAAAAAAAAAATCACCTAAACTGGATAATTCTAATAAAAAAATAATTTAACCAAAATTGAATTAAATTCTATCGGAACATAATTAATCTAGTATTTATGACGGAAAACTAAACCCTTTAGTTTTTAACAAAAGTTGTAGTGCCTCGTTAATCTAACATTTGATAATTCAATTTTTTAAATAAATTAAATCATTCTAAATTCTTGCTAATATTCTACTGCCTGGTTAATCTAATACTTGATAACCAAATTAATTTAAATTAAATTTTAACAAAATTTCTAACCTCGTTAAACTTCTAACGATAAAAATTCACAAACCCTAACCGTACCTGTTAAATCTACTCGTCAACATACTTAGAAACCCCTTATCCAACATGCATTTCTAACTACTATTTGAAGTTTAAAGATCTTAATAATTCTAATAATCAAGTTCCAAGCGATTTTATATCACTAACAATTTTTTATTTCTTAAAGAAAATAAAAAAATTTAAATTTTATTTACTAACCTCTTTGTGCACGCTACCAGTAATATGAGTGATTTCATCCAACCAATAGATTCAATTTGGGTTGTCTTCCATTTTTGCAGTGTCACTCTTCTACTATAGATTGCCTTAGTTCCTCTGGATTTTTCGTTGTGAAGGGGTGGTGTAATGTAATTTGAAACAAGTAAATTCAAATTCTATATATAGAGGTTTGCACGTAAATCCAATTAAAGTGTGTAGATTTACATTGAAAGGACATATATATATAAATCGAATTAGAGTGTGTTGATTTACTATGTGCCAAAACTATGGACTAAATCAATAAAGGTTATATCGATTTACAATGGGTTATCTCAAAACAATGTGCGTCCCATAATAAATCGAAGCTACTACTCTACTAAGTCGATATATGCTAATTCAATTTACTACTATAATTTATAATTCGACTTTAGCTAATTCGATTTATATAATAATATGTATAAAGACATTTACGTAATATTTTCTGTTGAGTGATTTATGTAATATTAAGTTGTCTTTGGTTTCACTACAGCAGAGGTGGAGCCTAGCGGCGGAGAAACAGCGGCCCTAGCCAAAAATGCTGCTAGTTGAGAAGATCCCGGCAGAGGTCAGCGGCGGTCTGGCAGGTACCGCAAAACGCCCCTAGATAGTGGCCGTGCAGTCCGAACCACTGCGAATTTGGTGTATATATCTTCAACCCTCCTTATTTTACCTAACCTCTTGGCGCGAACGAAAGCACGAGCAGAGGCGCGAAGAGCACCCAACCTAAATCTGGCGCAACCTACCCGCGAGTACACCCAGAAACGCCGCTAGGTGAGTTTCAATTCCTTAATTCAATTCCCCCTTTTACCTTACTGCCATTAATTGAAATCCCCTCCCCCCAATTTTGCAGAAACCCGTCACTTGATTTTGGTAGCGCGCCAAACACGAGCGGGAGCAGAGCGGCGTACCATCTGCTCCACCCGGCGCTTCCGTCTTGGCTGTCGAATCGCGCAGCGGCCAACCGTGGTTCTATCACCGGCGACGAAGTTGAGCATCTCATCGGTAGTGCGTGAAACTGCGACACCATCCTCCACCGTGAGCAAATCCTAGCTATCGCTGCCTCCCCCTTTCACTGGTTTGTTCTTCCACATTGAGCTTTTCTTCTGGTTTTCATTATTGGTTCAGAGTTCTGAACATGTATTTGTCTATATGTTCTATAAATTTTGGTTAATTGAAGCTGTTTCGAGTTAGGGATTTCATTCAGTACGATTAATTAGCAGGTTGCAAGTTTATCTTCCAAAAGATCACAAATATTAGAGTATAATACATCTGTCCATGATCATCAAGGATGAATTGCTCTGTTAATTTTTATATTCAGTATTGAGACTTGATTGGTTCACGTTAATATCGTCTATCTCTCACCCTTGAGTGAATCTCTTATTGTGTAGACAGATAGAGTACTTTTCGCTTTGTGTGATGAGTGTGGAGCTGAGAAACAAGGTTGGGTGGTTTGAGTGAACAAAAAAGCATGTTGATACCATTGGATTGATTTAATTTTACAAATTCTTTAATGCTCAATCGATTGTTCATTGTTGCTTTTTTCCTCCCCTTTTTCTTACGATGGATCATCAAATTTATATAGTTAGTTGAACTTGAAGGGTAATCGTGTGAGTTGGATTGAATCAAGCAATAGTTTGGATGAGAGAAAAGAAAATCCCATTAGCCTTTGAGCCATCACTGAACCCCCTCCCTGTGTATGTTGCTTTTAAAGTGTGAAATTAAAATAGACTAATCTAGTTACAAGGTTCTGGACTAATCCTGCTATATAGATGCAAAGTGGTTGTCATCATTCCTTTTAGGTGCGTGTACAGAACTATGCGACATACAAACGCTACATTTTTCATAATGATCTCCATTGTGCTCTTTGCATTCTATCCTGCATCTATGGTCTGCCTCTAAGCTTAAAAATTTGAATTCACTATGATAAATTTGATTTATTAATATTGCATCCATTCATCTTTTGCATATGTGAGTAGTGGAATTGATCATTCTCCTAGTTAGGAAAAGGGTTATAATAACAAGGATTTGAGCCTGATGTAGCCATAATATTGTAAATGTGTTATAACCAATACTTACCTGCATTGACAACTTCTCACCACTGCATCTTTTGCTTATTATTAGTAATATTAAAGTGAAATAAGCAATATTATGTGAGTTTTGGATATTGTTGGATAATTGATAATATAGTATATTTGGTGACATTTTCTAATTTCTAAAAACTTTGACTAATGAATGAAATGTTGAAGTCAAGAGGAGTTACTAAGTTCTAACAAACATATAGATACATGAGTCTCTATTCCATTTTTAGTTTGACTGATTGGTACCTATTACGTTCAACAAATTGCAACAGAATATAGAGGTTTCCTTTGTATTATTATTTATGTGAAACTTGAAAGTAGTGCTTAACTAGTTTCCGCAGCTAGCTAGCTTGGCTGGTTTATATACTAATTATTGATAGAGAACTTGGTTTACATAAGATAGGATTTTGGGTATTTTTCCAGGTATGAAAAATAATGAAAATATTATGGACTCTGCGTGTTTACTTATAAAGTTTCATTTTTTTTATTGACTTCAATTTATTTCGCTTGACCATAGTATCCTCTTTCTACTTCCTGCTTGGGTAATACAGTTTTCTATTACAGGGCAAATGAAGCCAAAATATCAAATGAACTCAACTATATTCTTTATTATTATTACTACAATTATTAATGTTATAGCATCTCCCTTACCATGGCTCAAAACCAAATTTTCTTGTTTGCCCTTTTTTTTTCCAAGTAAAGGAACAATATTGATTTCTCAAAACCTGCTACAAGTGATTTTTTCGATATATTAAAATTGAGTTGAGGGGTTAATAATTTATTCTTTTTCACTGAAACTCATTTATTCTATTTACACGGTCGAAGACAATTATGGCAGGGGAACTATAATAAGACCTTCTTATAAGCATACAAGGAGTAATATATCCTTAAATTTTATGAATCTATCCTCCATCTGTTATTGTTGTTATTTTAACCCTTTTTTATTAACTTTCTTTTAATTCTAACTTTTAATACTGTTTTGTCTTCCATTTTTGAGATATTTTAAAGATTCTATTCACTGTACATGATCATTGTTTAGTTATGTTTGTTGACCTATTTATTTTTTAATTTTAACAGTTATTCTTGGTTTCTTTTTCAATTTTTAAGGTAGCTTTTCTTTATCTTTTCATTTTTTGGACTTGGAACCAACAATTCTTTCTACCAGTATTCTTTTAAGAAAGCACAGAATTTTAAACATGAGTAAGCTTCCTTCCCAATACCTTTCATGTTCTTCATGTTATCTGGGATGCACTCAACTTTGTTTCTGTTTCCGTTTAGAGTTATTGCGTTGCTCCCTACATGGTTTTACTTGTAATATATTGTCGAGTTTATTACGTATGGTATTCTCCCATATCATAATTGTGATAGACTGTTATTGGTTCACCTGACACACCCCATTTTTTATTTGTTTTTTTTAGTTCTATGTATTTTTTTAGTAATTATCTAGTTGTATGTGCTATTTCATTTACTTAGACATTGATAAGAGCTGGATTACAAAGCCACGAGGTAGTGTAGAATATAGGGATGGACTGAATATATTCCTAGACTTCGCATTTTCCAATGCATCATCCGATGGGATGATACATTGTCCATGCCCTATGTGTGGGTTCCCGTTTTTCCAGACTAGAGAAGATGCATACGATCATCTTTTGATGAAACCATTTCCCTCTAACTATACCTTTTGGTTACATCACGGTGAGAGGATCGTAGACGAGAGGCCCAGCGATAGGGAAGAACTAGATCCCACTATAAATTCAGGAGATCAAATGCATGACATGATCCACGACGCATTCAATTTGCCGGGACTGCAGAGTGAGGATGAAGATCCCATGGATGGGCATGCTGGAGACGTTGCTGATGGGTTGCCGTACTTATCTGATGAACCTAGTCACGAGGCTCGTGCCTTTCAAGACTTGCTTAAGGACGGTGAGCAGGAATTATATCCGGGATGTTCAAGATTCTCGAAGATGTCTTTCCTGGTGAGGCTGTACCATATAAAGTGCATGTGTGGAGTGAGAAACAAGGCTTTTGGATTGATTCTAGAGCTATTGGGGGATGCCTTTGAGCATGAACAGATTCCGAAGACCTTGCACGATGCCAAGAGGATCATAAGGAAGCTAGGTATTGAGTACAAGAAGATAGATGCATGTCCGAATGACTGCATGCTATACCAGGGTTCCGACCACGACCTGTCTAGATGCAAACGGTGTGAAGCATCTAGGTGGAAGCAGAAGACCAGGAAGAATTCTGTAGTAAGGATCAACGCCGTTGTCAAGAAGAATGGTAAACCTCAGGCGGCGAAAGTTCTTCATTATTTTCCTCTGATTCCACAGTTGCAGCGGTTATTCATGTCCAGCAAGACAGCTGTGGACATGTTGTGGCACAAGAGAGGCACCAACTCTGACGGTTTCTTGAGGCATCCCAGAGATGGCGAGGATTGGAAAGCATTTGACATGAGATATACTGACTTTTCTGGTGATCCGCGTAGTGTTCGCTTAGGCTTGGCCAGTGATGGCTTCAATACTTATGGAAACCTCAGTTCAAAGTACTCAATATGGCCAGTGATTCTTATTCCATACAACTTACCCCCATGGATTTGCATGAAACAAACCAACTTTATATTCTCTATGATTATTCCCGGTCCTAAAATGCCTGGCAATGACATAGATGTATACCTACAGCCCCTGATCGATGAGTTGAAGCAGTTGTGGGCCGGTGTTGATACCTACGACGCCAGTGAGAAGAAAACATTCAAGATGCGTGCTGCGTTGATGTGGACTATCAGCGATTTTTCTGGCTTGGGTAATTTATCTGGTTGGAATACGTACGGCGGGAGAGCCTGCCCCATGTGTAATTTGGACGCCGAGACTATGCGACTTACCTTCAGTCAGAAATGGTGTTATATGGGTCATCGGTGCTTCTTGAATCGTGATCACAGATATAGACAAGACCGGATTAGATTTAATGGTAAAGTAGAGGATAGATCCCCACCTACCAAATTGACTGGCAGGGATATCCTGAGACAATTGGAGGGTGTGCCCGTCTCATAGGGCAAGGTGCAAGCGGTGGGCAGTAAAAGAAGACGTGGCCAGCAGATCGTGATGCAAGACGAGTCACCCTGGAAGAAGAGGAGTGTATTCTTTGATCTACCATACTAGGAGAACAACGAATTACGTCACAACCTTGACGTCATGTACATAGAGAAGAATGTGTGCGATAACATTGTATTCACCATGTTGAACGAGAGCGGTAAATCCAAAGACCACCTGAAAGCTCGTAAAGATCTCTAGTTGATGGGAATCAGGCATGATATGTGGCCACTTGAAGGTGGAAAGTATCCCGCTGCAGTCTTTACCCTGTCGAACTCACAGAAGG
Organism: Arachis ipaensis; assembly: GCF_000816755.2. Classification (NCBI taxonomy): domain Eukaryota; kingdom Viridiplantae; phylum Streptophyta; class Magnoliopsida; order Fabales; family Fabaceae; genus Arachis; species Arachis ipaensis. Next base: position 119,392,619 of record NC_029791.2, on the reverse strand, counting down.
ATGTCTTTCTTAGGACCATCAAGAATGTGGTCTTTCCAGACGGGTACTCTAGCAACATCTCTCGCTGTGTTGACTTAAAACAACGCAAGTTATTTGGTTTGAAGAGTCATGACTGCCATGTTCTAATGGAACATCTATTGCCAATTGCGTCAAAACACGTATTGCCCACCCCAGTGTCCGCCGTCTTGGCTGATTTATCAGCCTTTTTCCGACTAATATGCAGTAAATTCATAGATCATCAACACCTCTCCTTCAGGATCGTGTGGTCCATACTCTGTGCCACATGGAGATGATATTTCCACTTTCATTCTTCACAGTCATGGTTCATCTAATGGTGCATTTGGTCGAGGAGGTACGTCTCGGTGGCCCAGTGCACTACCGGTGGATGTACCCAATCGAGAGGTAACGATCTTCTTAAGCTTTCTCAGCCTATTTTATTAGGATAGCTGTCACCTAGTAATTTATATGTTACATTCTCAAAGGTACCTATATCATCTCAAGCAGTACGTGCGTAACAGGGCACAACCGGAAGGATCGATAGCAGAGGGCTACCTATCCGAGGAGATCCTCACATTCTGTTCAAGATACTTAGATAACGTCGAGACTAGGATCAACCGACCGACGTGCGTTGACGACCGGCCGAGCGATGCTCCGCCGAGTGAGATTGCCAACATGTTCCTAGAGGTTGGAAAGGCGGTCGGGGCAGCTTCATTTTTCACACTAACACCAACCGAAAAGCTTCAAGCACATTGTCATGTACTGGTCAATTGCATTGCTGTAGAGAAATTATTGGAGTACGTACAGAGCCTGAGTTCCAAAATTATACCGTGAGCCAATTCGGTATTGATAGTACTGAACTTGAAGTATCTTTTTGTGTGCACAGTGAGTACAGAGCCATCACAAAGAGAAAATTGTGAAGTAAAACAAGGTCCCAGTCTCACATAGATAATGTTGTGCACAGAGAATTTTCGAACTGACTCAGGCATATAGTAATCTTAATATCCCAGGATCCTACTACCCTTTGATGCTTTCTTGCCTCTAATGGTTCAATGCCAGGTCACATTTGGAAGCACCAATCATTCGAACGAGTTGCAGTGGCTTGCCTGCGGTCCGATTGCTCAGGCCAAACGCTATCAGGTGTACAATGTCAACGGATTTAAATTTAGGACCATGTCGAGGGAGGAAGGAATGAAAACACAGAATAGCATGGTTTATGTCACTTCGGATACTAGAAGTTATGCAAGTAAATGGGATGCCAATGTTGATGTTGGCGGTGTCTCGTATTACAGGAGATTAGTAGACATCATCGAGCTAAATTACAGTGGTCAATTCAATGTAGTCTTGTTCAAGTGTCTTTGGGCGGATACCACGTCGAGGAGAGGCATCCGACAGGATATTTTCGGCCACACTTGTGTCAATTTTGCCACACCGATTCACACCGGTGATCGAGAAGACGATGAGCCGTACATTTTGGCATCTGAGGAGTGTCTTGTGTTCTACGTGGAGGATGAGGTGGAGAGCGGATAGAGTGTAGTAGTCCATGTGAAACCAAGAGATTTGTTTGACATAGGGGAAGACTATGAACATTGCGAGGTCGACCTTCATCCACAGTCCTGTATGACTAGCTTGCCTGAATTTGATGTCGAAGGCCTGCGGTTGACAAGAGACAGCGATTTAGAGGAGTCCATTACCGACGGGGTTGAAGATTGTGATGAGGCAACCGATTCCTAAAAGAGTGGGTTGTATTTAGTGGATTGTATGTTAGTCATATCGTTAGACAATAGGTCGAATTGATTGAGACTTCTTAGATTTTTTAAACTTATCCTCTCATATAAACCTCTGTTATTTAACTGGGTCTTCACAATACTGTAACCTCTCCTTCAAGTCATCCTACAATCACATTTTTATACTGTCCTTGGACATTCTTTCTATCTCTGTTGACTTTCAGGGAAATTAGAGAGCAGAGACTTCTTTCTCATTTCCAGAAGCCGTTGGTTCGCAGAGAAGATGATAGATGCGTCTCCTTTCTCTTCGTTGGAGGTCGCAACCTCATTTGCAAGGCAATTGTGGTTCAAAGAGTCCCGTATACAATCATGGTTGGATGCCTTCTCTGGACACAGTCGCTTCTTTCGAGCCATTCATTATGCCCCGGCTTCAATGATGAGGGTTTGTTTGCTGCTGCCCAATTTAATTTTGTAAATCCTTTTCTTATTTGTTAATGAAACCCATATTCACATGGTTATGTTTAAATGCTAGGAATTGCTTCATTGGGACCGAAAGTACCGGGTCAAATTTTGGTTTGAGTTTATAACAAGTACGAAAATGTGGGAGTCACAGAAAATACTTGACGAGGTGAAGGTAAAATAGTGGTGTTTTTCCTTGCTATTTATCAACGTATATAATAGTTCTCTATCTAGATATCTAAACCATATTATTTGCTTTCTAAAATTATAATTAAATTTGGTTCATTAAGCCGAATCACTATTGAGGCTGGGGAGTTTAATTGTAATTTGTATAGCAAGATAAACTTGATGAGATATGTGGACTAGAAGAAACTTAATAGCATATAATATAGACCCTGTTGTCGTACTCAAGCATATAATATTGACCCTTTTGTGGTTTCAAAATGCCCAGTTATAGTAGAAGCTATGTTTAGCTAGATGGTTATGATATTATATTCTCTTAAGTCTTTCTTCTTAAGAAATTGTCAAATTGCACCCAAAAACCTTTTCTAATCTATGCGGGTGTAATAAATGAAAGGAAATTCTGAAACTATCTGAAGATAAAGTCATGATGAAAACTATTATATATATATAATGGAAAATTCTCAACCCTGTTATGAAGCTGGATTCTGGGATTATTTAGGCTTATTATCCTTATTCTATTTAATAGTAATTTCTCTTATAAAGTACAAATGGTTGAGTCTTCTAGAAGGGCTCGAATGCATGCGATTAACCTTTGCTTCTTTATATATATATATATATATCATTAACGGATATTGCTGAAGGTGGTATATCTTTTAATTTTACTTCGTAAACTGAACTGTGTGCATGAGGTAAATTTTTTAATTCTGACTTGAGTAGGAGCGAACCCAAAGATTCCAAATTTTGCTACTGTTACTTGTGTACTCTTTCTTTAATGCCATATCCTTTTTGCGATCTAATCTGTTTACTATATAAAAAAAATGTATAGTAATAAACTGACGAGTCACCAGTATGATAATTTTTAGGTTCGGAATGATGTGAATAATTATATATATCATATATTGTAAGGGATTACATTGTCCCAGGTTTTTACAAAAAATGTTTCTACATTATTTGGGTGGTGTGTTGTGCAGGTACGCTATGAAAATACTCTTGTTGTTGAACTGGATATTGCAGCACGAAAGGAATTCAAACTCATAGAACATGGACTTGAACGACTATGGGAACGTAAGATTATCAACTTTTTGGTTGTTGAATTAATATAATTATGTTCATACACTAATTCCTAATATTCTACACCTATATTTGGCTATGATGTACCTGTCAGGGTTATCTCGAACCCAGATTCAGGAGGCATCCGAAGAAACGGGGGAGGTGGTACCAGATTCAGTGGAGAAAGAGGCCCGTTGTCTCCTCCGATAGCTCTGAAGAGGCTGATTCTACTGAACAAAAGGCCTCGATGCTGTCATATGACCTCAATAAAATGCCGGACGAGAATGAATATCCATATAGTAGAATGTCTCCTGATAAGAAGAATGCGTGGCACCAAACTATGCGGGCGACACGATACCTGAACCTTTGAAGATATTGCAATAGTATAATTAAATAATTTGGTTTTGGATTTATAGGATGCCCAAGACTTGTGTGTTGAAGTTGTCGTGACTTTATAACTCTTTATATTGCTTCTAGGGATTGTTAGTATGCTGCATTGAATGCCCTTGGTCTACTGTTTTACCTATTTTGGCAATTTTTTATCTTGACTATTTCAAGATGCTGATTAATATAAATTTTTTGGGACAATCAGTGACCTATTTTGCTATGATTCCTGCTCTGTTTTGCATAGAATATACAACCCTGTTAAATGCTACAAATGCTACAGTCTGAGCAAATAGACGGAATGACAAATCCTTTGCAAAACAATAAAATAAGAACCAGCTTTACCATGAAATGGACAATAGGATGGGAAGAAATTTGGATCAAGAACCTGGACAATAGATAGATCCTGAAATGGACAATGCTACCATACCAAAATGCTGAATGTAACAGATTACCTGTAAAATGTGGGAGGAAAAAGATAAGGCACAAAAGTATACAATGAAGTCTTCAAAAGACATGCAAATATAAAATATTTGCATACCTTTTACAAAAATCCGTTGCTTTGAAGCATCAACAGAATTTGCACTTAATAATAAAAATTGCAAGCCTCTAACATAAATTATCAACAGCGGAAAGGCAAGAGTCGAATTTAAATTTATTTGTTTACCATGTTTGACGAAGTTCTTAAAGGCCCTGTTGAAACCAGAAGCAATTTTGGTTTGTTTTACCCCAACAAAAATCCAAAGTATCAAGTAATCTTATATTAGGATATGTAGCTTCTCATTTGTGATGTCAATTGCCAAATATTGTATAATAGATTAACTATAATATGATATATATAAGATATATATGAACTTTAATATGATAATATGTTTCAGTTTTGAATGAAAAGTGTCCGATGTGCTTACTGTTATTATTGTTCCTTTTACCCTATTATTATTATTATTATTATTATTATTATTATTATTATTATTATTATTATTATTATCATCA
>NC_029791.2:119381238-119386920 GCF_000816755.2 Arachis ipaensis | reverse complement strand
TTATATATTATATTTATTAATTTATTTTAAATACATATATTAAAAGTCTTAGAGAAACAAATTTATATTATTTACGTTATATGACTTATATCTTTTATAATTTGGATAAAAATTAGAATTTTATGAAAAAAATTTTGATAGAAATAATTTTTTTAAAATTAATTTTAGTTTAAAATAATATTAAAAAAAGTATTTTTTTTAACTTTGAATTTCAATATGATACTTTCAATTTTATGTTTTTGGTCCCTTCTTTATAAGATTTCTGAATCTGCCACTGATTATTATTATTATTATTATTATTGTTGTTGTTGTTGTTGTTGTTGTTCAAAATTAAAGAATCAGTAATAAATTTATGTTCTATTCAATTTTTAATATTTTAGTTTCCTCCCACTATAATCATTCCCGTGTCTCAATTTCTTTTTTTTTCGGCAATAGTTACTCATTATAACAAATTTTGGATCTGTTTCAACCCAATTTCAAAATTCCCAACTGCTGCGCCCTACCTCTTCTCCTCACTCCTTAAACACTTTATAACCCACGCAGCCTTAGCTCACTAATCTGGCCTGTCTTTGTTGTCGCCGAGGAGAACTGCTCATCTGTATCCTTGATTTTCAGCTTCCAGAACCTGCCGGTCACGTCACTCTCTCTATTATTTTGGTAGTCGTGGGTTTGGGATTGCTGGTAGGCCCGCCCTCTCTGTTCTGGTAACCACCCCTATTTCCTCCAATAACATTTGTGATGTTCTAATGTGATTGCAGTAGGTGTTCTAGAGGGCATTGAATGAATTTGATTCTCATGAGTGTATTTTAAATCTTAAAGCTTTTTATATTGCTGATGTTTTCATGAGTAGTGCTAGAGTTTAGGAGTTCTTCATATCATTATTCCATCTATGTGTTGATATTGAGATGGCTTTTCCTTACTGTATCAATATGCTCTTAGGGTACGCTTGGAAGTTTAATCTAATTGGAAAGAAAGGATGAAGGGTAGGGATTTGGAGGATTAAGAACACACAGTTATAGTTCGAAATTTTGTTATTAACCAATTATTATATACACAAAATAAAAATCAAATTCTAATATTTTTTTAGATAAATGAATGAACTAATTATTAATCTAACCAAACTTAATTTCTTATAGCAATGAAATTATCATAACTTCATAAGGAAAAATGCTAAAACAAGGTTCTTCGTTATTACATAAAGAGAAACAGCACTCACGAAGCACCAACGGCTGTGATCCTTCCATGTGCATTTGATATATTCATATCATGGTATATACATAGTTACTTAGTTAGCATAGTAGGCGTGTTATGTGTTGTAACTTCCCTCCTGTGAACACGTTACTTCATTTGTTTATTTTGGTTTCATTTGGTGTTATAACTTATTTTTGGCCTTAAAGGTTCATGATTTGCTTTTGTAATGATGAATCTCGCTTATAAATAACAAGTAGAGTATTTTAGTTTATAACCATGTCTTGTGCTGAGTAACTCCTCGCATTGTATACAAGTTAATTTTTTGGGTTCTAGTATATATAAACAAAATTTACCCGCATTATATGTTGCTGGAGTTAATGTGATGATTTTTGGCCTGCATCATGTTATTATGAATTTAAGATGGCTAGAAAAGGCCGGTTTACCAAAAAGGCTAAATCAGGACCAGCATGCCAGTGGTCTCAAAAGGCACCGGCTCCGGCTCTGTCTCCGACTTCGGCTCTCCACCAAGATGACTCTGAAATTTCCCAAGCAAGCTGTGGTAGTGTCCATACAACCGTACGCCCATTCCGTCCACCGCGTAGTGAACCAAGGCCTGCTCCACAGACGCGCACTTATAGCAGTCAGAACTCGGAGCCGGGACACGTACACTTGGACGCCAATGCTCATGAAGTGGATTCTATTGATCAAGATGTTGACGACCGCTTTGTTGCTTCTAGAGCTCAGAGTTGCAAAGGACGGAAGACCACAGAGTATTGGACGGTTAAGACCATCGGTAACTTTCTATTGGATTTACCCTCTTCAATTTATGCTATAGTATGTGTTATTTAATTTTCTTCGTGCAAACGATCTACAACGGAGACATATATAAAGGTTTATAATTGGAGTGTAAATTCCAATGGCACAATCAAGCCGGCTAAACTGAGTGTGAGGGAGGCTATGAAACAGCCCAATGGTAGAAGGATCATGCTTAGGTTCAACAATGAAAAGCAGCCAGTTGGAGACGAAGCTGGCCTGTTGAGTGGCGTTCTTGGTATGCTTGGATCTGACTACGGTAAATTTCCTATCTGCGAGGAAAGTTGGCATCACGTTACCACTAAAGACAAAGTTTATTTCGAATGTATCAAGGTAAGAGTTTATATCCGATCTAAGTTACATCTACTTATTCATGATTAGAATTGATTATTTTAGGAATAGTAATTTATTCTTAAATTAAAAATAACTTAAATATAACACAAAGTGTTTGTATATAAAGTGTTCATGAATGCACCGATTTTATTCACAAACTTCTGTGTACTCTTAAGATATGAGTTGGCATTTTTTCTTTTTAATTTGTTGGCTTATGGATTGCTGTTAATGACATTATACAATTTTCAATTCTTTGTGTATTTTTTTAATCAGTATTATATTTGAGTCAATAGACATCTTTTACTCCATTTTTTTAGGTTCACGTCGGTTGGTGCAGCTTCTTCGATTTATTCTTTATTGCTAAAAGATGTTTTTGTAATGGATGGCTACCTTTGACCTGCTCCTTGACCAGGGAGTATTCCAGCAAATATTTTTAACAAATCGTGTCATTTATGCAGCAAATCTTTGAGTTTGATGAAGATAGTGACGGAGTTATAAAAAAATATTTTGAAAAGTATGGGGAAGTCCTGGAAAGATACAAGGCTGAGGTTGTATGATGATTACTACGAGCCAACATTGTCGACTGAAGAAAATATCGAGAACCGTCCGCCGGGAATTGATCGAGATCACTGGAGATGGTACCTTGATTATCGCGTCAAACCTGAGATGAAGGTAAAAATAGTATTTATATTAGTATAATATAGTACAATCACTTTTGCATTGTGTCTTTTTTAAAACAGTTTCTAATCCTCGTTTATCTCTGATGGACCAATAAGAGAAGTACAGGAAAAATATGATAAATCGATCAAAACAGCTGTATATCCACACTGGTGGTTCGAAAAGCCTGGCTCGGTGGAGGGAAGAAGAGGTAGTGTACTTTTTTATTCACTTTTCGGTTTTGTACTGCTCTGCAAAATTCAATCCTTGGACTATCTCTGTGTCTACATTCTCCCTGATTTGTCGATTTCGGTGATGGATTAAACTTTATTATTTCAGTCAGAACAAGAAGGAAGGATAGTCGGTAGAGGGGAGTTATGGATCAAGGTTCATAAAAGAAGGGATGACTCTTATATTAATGATGAGGCAAGAGAAATTGGTGTAAGTACAACATAATATGATTAATCATCAAAATTATGATATCTAATGCATACATAGTTCATTGCTGCTTTTTAGTTGCCCATTCCTTGTCTGCTGAGTTGAAAATAAGTTGTGGGTTTCTTTTCATTCAATGTCTACAAATAAGTTTTTGGTTCCAACGCTTATACTATGATATAAAGTTGTTACATGTGAAGGATTCAATTAATTTACAAAATATCTGTATGACCGAAAAGGTTCTTTATTTGGGCAGAAATTTTGTTAATTGCTTTATGAATAATGATGTTTTAACAACTCTAATTATTTGTCTCAAAATATATATGTAACACATGATTAGGAGCAATTAGTCAAAATTACTAGAATACTAGTATTGACTTATTTCTTTGCCCATTTTATTTATTTATTTATGTATTTATACATTTACTTAAATGAGCAATATTCAGAGAGCATGTAATAGGTATTAAGTTTAGTAATAGAGCGAGAACAGTAGAAGTTTGGAATCCAAGTTTAGTAATAGAGGAAGAACAGTATAAGTCTTGGAATCCAAGGAGTTCTGAATGATGAAAACTATAGCGTACTTGGGTGTCTTGTGGTTGCTCAAATTGATTTTGTGACAGAACTGGAATCCAATCCATTCAAAAGTATTCTCTACTCTCACTTCAGATGTATATCCCTATGCATGCTTATGCTCATCGTGTGCCTCAAATATAAACTCAGTTTAAGTTTTAATTAAGTTGAATGTTCTTGAATCGGATCCATATTGTTGTTTTATGTCTGTAGAAAATACTTCTAGAGATTGAGCAATAGGATGAGTCATCTAGAGTGTTGTCCCAAAATGATTGCTCAGGTTTTCGGAAGAGAGAAACCGGGTAGAGTGCGTGGAGTGGGTTTTGGACCGACTCCTAGTCAACTATTTGGTACAAATTTGCAACCGTCAGTAAACAGAGTACAAGTAGAGGAGACGCAAAGGAAGCTGAATGAACTACAGACAGAACTGGAAGCCGAGAAGTTGAAAAGGAAGGTGATGGAAGATGAAGCAGCAGCAGACAAGAAAAGGATAAAGGTAATAGAGAGTGCTTTAATTTGATTTATCTTTTTCAACGGCAGGGTGAGGAGCTGCCACCAGAGATTGCTGCAGGGATGTGTTCAATGGAATGATATAGTAGAAAATAGTACTTTAGGATTGAAATTATTTTAGATTAATGCATACTTTTTTTTTTTAAGTAGACTATGCAACTCTTAGCAAGAGATCTATTTTGTTGATATTTTGATAAATACATTGTGCTTTGTGGATATTTTTCTGGTTTTGTCACAAGTTTAGATTCTATCCGTGAATACAATCACTCCTAAAATAATTAGAAATCCAAGGAACAAAACTTGATGATATTATTTTTAAATTTTATGTGATTTCATAAATAAAAACCCAAATTTTGCGTCTCTTTTTTTTTTTCTGAACTTGGCGGCGGTTCTAAACCGCCAAAAAGACTAAAAAAATAGGACAGCTGTATCGGGGATTGCGGCGGTTTGAAACCGCCTATAAAGATATACACAAACCAGTCCTTAACTGCGGGTGACGAATATTTTCAGTTCCTTTTTCTATCTAAACTCATTGTCCATTATGATAGTTGAGCTGTACCACTCTCTTTTTTTTAATTTCGTCATCACAGTTAATATTAAACGACTTTTTTTTTCTTTCTATTTTTTAGTACCAAGTGCAAAGTATTCAAACACACGTCGTTTCCATAACTTAAGGCGAAATTTTTTTTCCACTTACATCTACTAATTAAACCCTAGGCTATTATCTAGCATGTTATTTTTGTAGTACGACCTCGCACTTTGGATAGATAAATAGATGGATATATATAATTAATTAATTAAAGTAAGGAAAAAGAAATTAAAGATAATAAGAAGAAAATGAAAGGCACTCCATCATTGTTCTCTTCTGGACCCGTCCTCATCAAGCATGCAAATAAATTCATATATATACATGCATGCTGAACTGGAAACAACAATCATCAAATGCTAAGTTGCTAAGTACTGTATATGATGATATATGATTATATTTACTAAATAATGCATAAATATGTAATTAACCAACTAATATTATTAGTGGCCTTTAGAGGGAAAAAAGGACAGCCAACTAATAATAACAAATAAATAAATTAACTTCTTGTAATAATAATAACAGTTTAATTTTAATGTATTAATAGTGTAAAATATTTTATACAATCGTACAATTATATCTATCTA